>NW_026863722.1:0-238343 GCF_026571515.1 Ruditapes philippinarum | reverse complement strand
ATATATTATCACAATTTAAAATCTTTATCAAATTCATAACATTTGGCCTCCTATAAAATATATTTTAATGAATTGTTTCCCTATATAAGCGTATTTACTGGACATACCATGACAAATTGATATTCGTCTTCTATATCTCTTTTGCTACAAAATACACAATATCGCAAATTTCTTTCTACTCTATTCCTTTCTTATCGACCGGTTTCAATGACTAACTTGTGCGATGATATTCCAAGCTTAGACAGAACGCTTCTAAATCTAAATGGCAATATATAGAAATATTTTTCAAACCCTAATGAGGTCAATAATGTTTGTATATATCCAATGTTCCGTGTTACTCTTTCTTTAAAATCTAGATGGAAATTATTACAAATTGTTTAAACATTCAAAATTGATTTGCAGTGGATTTTAAAAGGATACGTTCAATTTCTTTCGATTTACCAAAACCCAAAATTTAACACACATAATTGGGAGTAGCTGTAACAAAGGGGTTGAATAGCTGTTAAATAAGGCTTGATGTAAGATTTAATCCTTTGATATTATACATTACAACATTGACAGCCTTAAGACAATTAACTGCTAATGTGTCTTGATTTAATACAAATGTGCATGTGTACATTAACAACTATCCCAAGATAATTTTAATTATCAACAATTTTTATTCTTTCGTTATTATAAGTCCAACATTCATCATGTTTAATAGGAACTCTTTTTCTAAAAACAATATTTCGCCTTTTTTGCAAAAATAATCAAGGTCATCAATAAATGAGGGGAACATCAAAGGGGACATAACCTTTCCTTGTTTAGGCCTGTATGCAGCACATTCGAAGAATTCCGAACGTGAATTACAACTTTTAACACAGACTTTAACATGTGAATACACATCCTTTACTATTATAAATAGCATAGCTTTCCATCAATTCCTTATTTATAATATTTTAGCCAAAGGCCATTGAGATAAACGCTATCAAATGTTCTTTTCATATCAACCATACAGCAATACAAACGATTACTTTCATTAAAAACTTTGTGTACAATTGCATTTAAAACAAATACAGCATCCGTTATTGAACGGCCCATGCAAAAGCCGAATTGTGCGTCACTAATTACGTTATAAGTTTCTGACAATTCGCTTAGCCGCTTATCCAATATTCCTGTAAAATGTTTCGATAAACAACTTACAAGTGTAATGCCACGTCACACGGATCGTTATTTTTATAAATAGGTACGATAACTACACATGAGCATTCAACTGGAAAATGTCCGGAATTTAGAATAGCATTAAACGGATCAACCAAATGAGAAGAGAGTTTATCAAAGCATTCTTTAAAACATTCGTTTATCAAAATATCCATGTCACAAGCTTTATTCTTGCATATCAGTCTTGCGTTTCCTTTCGTTTTACCGATGACGAAAATTCCGTCTAGCATTGGGGTGCCAGTACAATGGTACGTTTTCGATGACGTAGTTTTAACGTTATGAATGAAGTTTAAAGTTCATTCGCTGTTGTAAGAAAATAGTTACGGGTGTAATGACATAAATTTCCACGGAAATTGTTTAATTGGGGTAGAGAGTTTCAAATGTAATGCAATATGGTAGGGTATGCAAGAAAGAATATCTGGTATATTGCTGTGGTTCTGATCGGATATCCGTCCCTCGTGAACACGCCCATTGGAGGTAAATCGGCAAGCCTCAAACCGCAAAGTGGGCGGATCCACTCGGGACTGATATTCCGATTCGAAACGCAACATATTTCAGATATCATTATTCTTCTTTAATTTCTAAATAATAAATTCCACTTCAGCAGGAGTGATTGCCTTGTCTTTCGTATTTACACTGTCTGTCCCACACTGCTTACACCTGGGTTTATATGGATATTGTAGTGATAAATTTTCTTTGAAGCCATATTTTTGTATCCATGAACTTTAATGTGTCTATTAGTCTAAAAGTACTATGAGATTGCCACTTTAAATCCAAATGTGTCAGTGCCCATCTCTCTCCTCTCAAACTATGGAATTTCGAGTGCAAGCTCTAAAGAAACGATATGAAATTGACACAACTATATATACCATTTCAACATCTTACTAGTGAATAATTCCATACAACAACTATTGTGTTCCTTAATTTTTGCAACGCTGTATCACCATTGTTTTAAGAAATGATATTTTTATATCCTTGTTTTAACAGTATTGGACATTACACCGGATATAATCGTGTTTCGAGTAAAAACAAATCGGACAAAATTACCAGGGCAAATAAAATATTCGTTTTTCAGCTCATTATGACACTTATTTGACCTTGGTTTGATTGTATCTTTTCCTCAATAAATTCCATATTTGCAAAACCTACAGATATAAACAAATAATCAAAATTTGATGTATTTTTTTTTTGTAAAAAAGTCTATGTTGCTTACGAAAGAAACTATTTCCCCAAGTATAAATAGTCCAGTTTCATATTTATTTTCTACAGAAAATCAAGAACAAAATCAGCATTTTTCTTGAACCTCTCCTCAAAAACTCACAAATTCTTAAAAGGTCAGAAAAAACAATACACTTCTACAGCGATAAAGATTCTCACGCCTAGTGTACTGGAAATAGCAAATAGAATGTACTGTGAATATACTGTACAAGCATAATAAACAAACTCAAAGTCATAAATAAAAATTTGAGTCGATTTCTGATACAAAATTTTGGCTTAATATCATTTAAAAGAAAAAAAAATTTTTTACGTATTATACTTTGTAACTTTTTTTTTATAAATTTTTAATATTTACTGGATAATGATTTATCACCATGGTGATGGTGCAAACGCTGGAAGAACATCGGTTCAGTCTTATAAGGAGCGACATAAATAAGTTTTTGGAACAAATAATTAATAATAATAATAATTATTATTATTATTGAGCATTTTGCATAGTCAAAACGAAATTAGAAATCGAAACAAATATCGTTTCTTTTTGACAGTTAAATGTTAATATTTTTATTTATACAGACACCGTTCTTTTTCATATTTGCATAAATGCCAATACTTATAAAGTCACACCTGTTTTTAATGACCACCAAGAGAATCAACAGAAAGTGTAACATTTAATAAGTTCTCAAGCTTAATTTAACCTTCATGCCAGCACATGATAAAGAGCATGTGTATTCGTTGTCTTGACTACCTCATGTTGTTGTTTTTTTTATTTCCCTCCAAAATGCGAACAGTTTGTTATAATGTATTCACAATAATAATGGTTCATTGATTATTCTATTGGTCAAAACAAATTCTTTATCTTTGACAGAAAATGGCTAATAACTACTTACGTATCTTAAACGTTAGAATGCAAGACGCGGGAGTTTACCAGTGCGAGGCCGAAGACGAAAGCGGTTGCTATAGTTATAAGGAAGGCAAACTTCAGGTGGTAGACGTAAAATCTTACAGTTCATGTACGTGTTTTTATTTACAATTTATAAGGTTTTTTTTACTTACATTCATATTGTTTTATCTGTTAACGTTTTTTCAGAACATTATCCCTTTGTTGATTTTCTTGTTACGATTGATTCAAAATATGAAACAATGACCCAGCAGCACATGACTACCAGCAAAACGCGCGGCAGGATACCACATTAAAACAGGACAATGCACAGGGTAATAATTTAAAAATGAAATAATAAAATTCGGAATAGGAAATCATAAGAAACCGACAAGAAAATATAAGCTAGGCTTACAAAAATAAAAGGTGTAGGAAAAAGAACTTGAGGAAGATGGGGGGGGGGGCAAAATTGAAAAACGAAGGGGAAAAGAGTACTGTGAACAGGCTCGATCAAACCGAGCCATTCAATATTTGCCATTTTGAACTTTCTTTAGGGATTCTAATTCTCTCTACGCAAGTAAGACACTTAAAACCATTGACTTCTCGACCCCTTAAGAAAATAGATGTCTTCTAGACCCCTTGGCTCTTAGACCCCTTTTTACATGAGTTTTCGACCCCTAGTGGGTAAGACATTTAGACCCCATATATCAATTTTTGTACTTTAAAGGGAGACACAGGCAAAATTTTCATTTCTTAGTTTTGAATTTTTCATTCATTATTCTGTAAATGTCCTCAAAAAAAATACACTAAACAGTCAAAGGAACAAAACTTTTCTCCATATAAAGAATAAAATGGTGTTTTCCTATCTTGACCCGCGTGGGTCAGGTTAGAGCACTAAGATTTCACAATAGTTGTCACTGTGTACTCTGGAAACGTTAAAGAACATGTCAAATCAATAATTAGACTTATTTCAATCGTACAATATCCACAACACCTGTTATTGCAACTTCCGGGGTTTGTTCCAATCACATGACTTGTTTTTTTTAACTATGGCGTCTAAATTTCGTTCAACATATATAGTTATTTTCAAGCTTCAAACCCAAAATATATATAATTTATACAGAAATTCATGCTGGGACTTTAAGAAATGTCATTTAAGGGTGATTTGAGTACAGAAGATAATTTTTATATTTTTGTCATTATTTTGCCTGAGTATCCCTTTAAAAGGCCAGTAGATCTAAGATATTTCGATAAATAATTTAAGGCAGATAGCAAATATTGTTTTCATTACAAGATCCACCAAAGTTTGTTAAAGGGAAAAAACAATAAATTAACATTGTTTTTAATAACTTTAATGGCTTTTGTTACATAGCAGTAAAAATATACATGTTATTATTATAAATATGTTTTTAAGCTGGGACATAATTTATAATAATGAAAGAATTATAATAATAAGGCGCGATTTGTACATGGCACGTTCATTCATCATATCTACATTTTCTATAAATTTGTAAAGATTTAATTTCTATTTTCCAGTGAAACACGTGTACGTTATATTGGCGATGAATATGTGTACATGATACTGTATGTGTATTTAAATTCGCGGAATCAAATTTTCGCGGAAAGGTCCACTTTGGGGGTATATACAAATATTCGCGCTATTTTGAATTCGCGGAGGTGACTGCCGAAAATCATAAATTCGAGTAGACCACTCAGGTTAAAAAAGGAAAATTACTGTAATCATCGTGGGAGTTCACATTTATTTTCAATACCAGGTGTCAAACGATACTCTATTGTACAGAAAAAAAGACATTGTCTAGCGGACAGATTATAGCAAACAAAAGAATGCCCGTTAACGTGTATAATTTTTCACAGTTTGCGTCATAAAAGTCTTGACATCTGATCACATGATGTTTTGGTGTTTCTGAACAAACAATTAAAAAACACAAACATAAACGGTTTTAAATGATGAATAACTTGGAAAACAAAACCCAATAACTCAGTAAAGATTTGCATAAAAAGTGTGAAAGCATAACACACACTGATATACATTGTCTTACAGAAGCGCGAAAATATGACTAATAAGAAATTATTGGTGTAGAAATATTCGCACTAAACATGAATTCGCGGATCGAATGTCACCGCGAAGATCGCGAAAATTTGAAGCCCGCGAATATTTCTACACATACAGTATATAATGAATTGTCTTGTCTGTAGTTCGATGTTGCGATTATCTTGTTTTACATTATGAAAAAGAAACTATAGTACAATTATCGATCAATACATATCGATCGATAATTAATTTGTTGTGATTTGTTCATGTTTTTGTCTTTACGTTTTTCGAGAATTATATATAACAACAACAATGTACATGTACATTATGATATGAAGCAATGTAGTTATGTAGACTGAAAAAAGATACAGTCTCATCTCCTTGTTAAATTTTAATTTTAACATAAAAATTGAAGTTAATTTCAAAATCCTTTTTTAAATTTAAATTGTTTACATCTCGTATTCCATATATGCATTTTTCGCTCATAATTTAAATGGAGTATTGCCTCAAAAGGCTTCAAAAGTTATATATTCGACATCAAACGTAATTATGGTAGGGTGACAATTACGAAAAAACTAGCCTATTTATAGGGGCTACTCGGACCCACTTTTTAACAAGACATGTCATATACCAAAATGTTCCTAAATATTTGTAGTTTCCAAATCTGCCGGCATAAATTAGCATAAATGGTGGCGAACAGAGAAATCCAAGATGGCGTCCATGTGGCCGCCAAAATTATGAAAAGTTCCACTAAGTCATTATTGCTTAATTTTAAGCAGTTAAAACAGATGCTTTTGTTCTTTTATTGCATTCCTGTATCAAATTAATGCCAGGAAAGAAGTTGTATTACCCAATTTTAATGTAAAAGTGTTTTTATGTAAAAAGCAGATAACATGTGACAAAAAAGGTACAAAAAATGATAATATTAATAAGATTTACTGTTCATTTTCCCATGTTTTTCGTGCAGTTCACATACACAAAGTGTAAATTGTTTTATTATGTCTTATATAACAGGCAACAAACTTCTTATGTAAGAAACATGCCGCCGAGTGTTTTCATTATATAGTAATTTTTGAGAACAATGTGTGTTCTGAGTGGGTGGGGTAAAATATCAAATTTGTCTTTATCACAAATTAATTGTAAATAACTTTATATTAAACTAGTTTATTAAACAGCTTTATTAGCTCTATTATTTTTCACAAATGAAGTAATTGTTGAATAGATTAGGCAAGAATTGTAAACATTTTGAAGAGAAAATTGTTGAATTAAAGAAAGCACATCTATTTTAGCTCGACTATTCGCTAATGTAGACCCATTTATTGGCGTTGGCGTCCCTGTGGTTAAGTTTTAACGTGTAAGCTGATATCTCAATAACTACTGAATTGAATGGATTGAAATATCATACACTTGTTCTCTTTGATTATCTAACATAATTGGGACAAGTCCCATAAATCTGATTTGCATTTTTGAATATTTATGCCCCTTTTTCGACTTAGAAATTATTGGAAGTTTTTGCTTGAAGGTTGGTATCTCCATAACTACAGAAGGGAATGGATTGAAACTTCACACACTTGGTCTCTGTGTCTTTCTAACGTCACTGAACGTGGTTTGCACAAGTCTCATAACTCTGATTTGCTTTTTTGCATATTAATGCATATTAATGCACCTTTTTCAATTTACAAAATTTTGGATAAGGTTTTGCGTGGATGGCATATGTATTTTACAAAAATCCCTTGTTTGACAGTTTTATGTAAAATAATATATTTCCCTCAATGACAGGTTTTGTGCATGTGTTTGTGATTTACTCGATAAAGCATCTAAATGACAAGCTTTGTACCTTTTTGGGACAATTTGATGTACTCATATAAGTAAGCATTATTATACTCAACGAAACAACCTTGTGACAACTTTTCGAATAGTCGAGCGTCGGTGTCCTCCGACAGTTCTTGTTAAATAATCTATTTGAAATTTCTCATTTTCTTCATTTTTATTGACTTGTTACATATTCATGTACACTTGTGCACTTTTTGTATATCATATCAGTGTACAAACAACTTTATCAAATAGATTTTAGCATTTCTTATGACGTTTCCTACAGTGATTATTCAATTTACCATGTACATGTGAGTGGATGGGGAATAATTAAATTACCGTTTACAATGTTGTAAATTTAAAGGATTTAAATATGACATAAATAACAAGCTGTTATCATTATTTTTGCGTCATTGAATCAAATACATTTCAGATATTTACGTTTATCGTAAGTTTTTCATGGCCAAAATAGAAAAGCATAGTTACAATATAGTGGGTAGAACACTTTAAATCTTAAAAACTTTATAAATATTGTAAACAATTGATTCTGCACTGTTAAATTGTAACAACCAATTTTAATTTTGCTTTTTTCATATTGAATGTACATACATGTACCGAAATTAACATTTCATAGATCCAATGCAATTCACTATATCAATGTAGATTTACTTTTCTACAACTTGGTCAAAACAAATTAAAAACAAATGAAAATAAGTTGAAATATTGCTAACTTATGTTTATAATTCTTGAATTTCGGTAAATTTTAGTATCTTGTCTTGAAAAATATAAATGAATCATAATCGTTTTCGCAGAAAAGAAAATTTTACAGAAAAATAAATACAAAACAAAAATTAATGTTTCATATAATGATTTTTATAGTACACTACTACATTTATATTTTGAATTGATATACCAAGTATAAAGTTTTAAAAACCTCATACTTTCAATAACTTAATGTAAGATAGAACACAACACGTTGCAAATGTTCGAGAAGTGTCTTAAAAATTATCATGAAAAGGTGACAATATCTCAAATAAGATTCTGTTTATTATATTCCAATAGTTTCAGCTATTGTTTGCACACATGTCATCAAAGTTGACCATCAAAGCCTGTTTTCGAATAGTGTGTAGCTGCGTATCCTTGGCAACTGTTATGGGAACTACAATGCTATCGGCTAACAAAATATCTTAACAATTTTATACGATTTGACAGAAAAACTGAACTTACAATATTCTTGATTACAGATGCAATAAAGTTTCATTTTACATTTAATAGCAATGTATCATTACTCAATTTATGCAAAACAATCGCCATACATAAGTAGTTATCTGGTTATGCCGAATATACTGGTCTTTACAAACAACACAGTTAGTAAGACAGATACTACGAAAGCCTAATAGTGTCAAATGAAATAAAAATACAAAGGCGTTATAACGCGAATAAAGGCGTTATTCCGCGAAACAAAAGGCGTAATAACGCGAATAAAGGCGTTATAACGCGAATCAAAAGGCGTAATTACGCAAATCAGAAGGCGTAATAACGCGAAAAAAGGCGTAGCAACGCAAATAAAGGCGAAGTTACGCGAATAAAGGCGTTATAACGCGAATCAAAAGGCGTAATAACGCGAATCAAAAGGCGTAATAACGCGAATAAAGGCGTAATAACGCGAAATGAAAGGCGTAATAACGCAAATCAAAAGGCGTAGTAACGCGAATCAAAAGGCGTTGTAACGCGAACCATAAGGCGTACAATATTCTTGATTACAGATGCAATAAAGTTTCATTTTACATTTAATAGCAATGTATCATTACTCAATTTATGCAAAACAATCGCCATACATAAGTAGTTATCTCGTTATGCCGAATATACTGGTCTTTACAAACAACACAGTTAGTAAGACAGATACTACGAAAGCCTAATAGTGTCAAATGAAATAAAAATACAAAGGCGTTATAACGCGAATAAAGGCGTTATTCCGCGAATCAAAAGGCGTAATAACGCGAATAAAGGCGTTATAACGCGAATCAAAAGGCGTAATTACGCAAATCAGAAGGCGTAATAACGCGAAAAAAGGCGTAGCAACGCAAATAAAGGCGAAGTAACGCGAATAAAGGCGTTATGACGCGAATCAAAAGGCGTAATAACGCGAATCAAAAGGCGTAATAACGCGAATAAAGGCGTAATAACGCGAAATGAAAGGCGTAATAACGCAAATCAAATGGCGTAGTAACGCGAATCAAAAGGCGTTGTAACGCGAACCATAAGGCGTACTAACGCCAATTAAAACGCATTATAATGCCAATTTAATACCATATTTATACTAATCAAATGGCATAGTAATTTGAGAAAGCAAGACCAATATTGATCTGAATTTATTGCTCAAGATATAAACTCGTATAGAATAATATAATATACATTTACAATAACGAACATTTCATTTGCGCAGTAATAATGCAAACTATTTGTCATGAACTAATGAAGACTCTTTAATATTTGCCAATTTAAGGTGTCTTGGTGCCTTATAGGTCCATTGGACTGGACGTAAATACAGTTAATCTGAATTCATATGTATCACATATTGATTTTACACATGTCACTATAGTAAATGAATTTCTTTTCTTTTCTTTTCTTTTCTTATCTTATCTTATCTTATCTTATATCTTATCTTATATTATATGTGCGTCATATGTTCAATTATCTTCGGATATATCCTATTTGCTTACCTTATAACATCTAGTATCTTCTAATTATGTGAATGCCATTCCTAATTAAGCTATAGGTAATAGGCTATATGTAACAAGATTTGGGAAAACGTAAGGTATAAGTTAGTCATACTAGGGTGATTATTGATAAGTATGTTTAAATGGGGGATAGTGTTTCAGTTAAGTCACAATTATAGGAGACATTCCCTTCTTTGTCTATGTAGAAAAGTATCTTTATTGGGTGATAGTTAACCTCTAATCTGACGAAAGCATTTCCTAATAAAAGATTTAAAAAATCAGACTCGGCCTTAGGACGTATCCGTACAGAATTGAAAATAAAACGTACATCCTAAGGCCACAGTCTGATTTTTTTAATCTTTTATTAGGAAATGCTTTCGTGAGATTAGATGTTACTATCACCCAACTTTAGATACTTTTCGATTAAGACAAAGAAGGGAATTTCTCCTATAATTGTAACTTAACAGAAACACTTTTACCCCTCTAAGCATACCTATCAATAATTAGAGATACTTTCACCCTAATGTGACTTACGTATGCCTTACGTTTTTCCAAATCCTGTTACCTATACCCAATTACCTATAGCGTAATTAGGAACGACATTCACATAATTAGAAGATACTACAGGTTATTAAGTAATTATACAGGAAAAATCCGTATATAATTGAACATATGACGCACATATAAAATAAGATAAGAAATAAGAAAATATAGAAATTCATTTACGATAGTGACATGTGTAAAATCAATGATGTGAATTCAGAGTAACTGTATTGACATATAACCCAATGAACCTTTAAGTCTCCAAGTCACCTGATATTGACAAATATCAAAGAGTCTTCATTAGTTAATTACAAATGGTTTGAAATATTACTGCGCAAATGGAATGATAGTTATTGTAAATGTATATTATATTATTCTATACGAGTTTATATCTTGAGCAATAAATTCAGATCAATATTGTTTTTCCTTTCTCACGTTACTAGGCCATTTGATAAGTATAAATATGGTATAAAATTTTCATTATAATGCGTTTGAATTTGCGTTATTACGCCTTTTGGTTCGCGTAACTACGCCTTTATTCACGTTACTACGCCTTTTGATTTGCGTTATTACGCCTTTTGTTTCGCGTTACTACGCCCTTATTCGCGTTACTACGCTTTTTGATTTGCGTTATTACGCCTTTTGGTTCGCGTTACTACGCCTTTATTCGCGTATACTACGCCTTTTGATTTGCGTTATTAAGCCTTTTAATTCGTGTTATAATGCAAATAAAGGCGTTATTACGCCTTTTAATTCGCGTTATAACGCCTATATTCGCGTTATTACGCCTTTTGATTCTCGTTATTACGCCTTTATTCTTATTATTACGCCTTTTGATTCGCGTTATAACGTCTTTATTCGCGTTACTTCGCCTTTATTTGCGTTGCTACGCCTTTTTTCGCGTTATTACGCCTTTTGATTTGCGTAATTACGCCTTTTGATTCGCGTTATAACGCCTTTAATCGCGTTATTACGCCTTTTGATTCGCGTAATAACGCCTTTATTCGCGTTATAACGCCTTTGCATTTTTATTTTTTATTTCATTTGACACTATTAGGCTTTCGTTACACGAAATTCGGAAATGCTTTCGTGAGATAAGAGGTTACTATCACCCAACTATAGATACTTTTCGATAAAGACAAAGAAGACAATGTCTCCTATTATTGTATCTTAACATAAACACTTTTACCCCTCTAAGCATACTTATCAAAAATTAGAGATACTTTCACTCTTATGTGACTTAGGTTTTTCCAAATCTTGTTACCTATAGCAAATAACCTATAGCGTAATTAGGAACGACATTCACATAATTAAAAGATACTACAGGTTATTAAGTAATTATACAGGACATATCTGTAGATAATTGAACATATGACGCACATATAAAATAAGATAAAAGTAAAAATAGAAATTCATTTACTATAGTGACATGTGTAAAATCAATGATGTGAATTCAGAGTAACTGTATTGACATATAACCCAATGAACCTTTAAGTCTCCAAAGTCACTTTATATTGACAAATATCAAAGAGTCTTCATTAGCTTATTACAAATGGTTTGCAATATTACTGCGCAAATGGAATGATAGTTATAGTAATGTATATCATATTGTTCTATACAAGTTTATATCTTGAGCAATAAATTCAGATCAATATAGTTCTTTCTTTCTCACGTTACTAGGCCATTTGATAAGTATAAATATGGTATAAAATTGGCATTATAATGCGTTTCAATTCGCGTTATTACGCTTTTTGGTTCGCGTTACTACGTCTTTATTTGCGTTACTACGCCTTTTGATTTGCGTTATTACGCCTTTTGTTTCGCGTAACTTCGCCTTTATTCGCGTTACTACGCCTTTTGATTTGCGTTATTGCGCCTTTTGGTTCGCGTGTCTATGCCTTTATTCGCGTTACTACGCCTTTTGGTTTGCGTTATTACGCCTTTTGTTTCGCGTTATAACGCGAATTAAAGCGATATTACGCCTTTTGATTCGCGTTAAAGCGCCTTAATTCGCGTTATTACGCCTTTTGATTCGCGTTATAATGCCTTTTTTCGCGTTAGTACGCCTTTTGATTCGCGTTATAACGCCGCCTTTATTTGCGTTATTACGCCTTTATTTGCGTTTCTACGACTTTTTCGCGTTATTACGCTTTTTTATTTGTGTAATTACGCCTTTTGATTCGCGTAACAACGCCTTTATTCGCGTTATAACGCCTTTGCATTTTTATTTTTTTATTTTATTTGACACTATTAGGCTTTCGTACTCATACTTGTCGGTTTGTTTGCAGATTATTTGTACGCCTACGGAATTATAGCCTGTAGCCGTTGCCAACTTCGTTTAAGTTATTGTGTTTATGTTGATAACATAAGGCGCCACTGTTAACGATCATATGCTTGATGACACGTCACATGTGGAATATTCCCGCGAAATGAATGTCTACTGTCTATCTTTGTCTAAACGAAAACAAGTTGTATTATGTAGATATTTATTCCTAAACACTTTATGAAAGTGTCCTATATGTAAAATCAAGATTAAACTAAAATATTACCTCGAAAGTGTCCATATTTGTTGTGTTTACAATCTGTCATGTAAAAAATACGGGCGCCGCCATCTTTCTACGTCATCGCCAACTTTGACGTCATATTTCTCAGCATAATTAATTATACGATAACGGCTGTTTATGCTTGGCGCGGCTCAATTCTAACGAGGATGGTAAAAAATGCATTATATAATTGAGAGAGTCTAGCTATAGTAACATAGTTGTTATTATTTCGCAAAGAATAAGAAGTAGTTTCAGATACAGTTGGCGGAAACAAAGACGATAAATAGTCCGGTAGTAAACCGTTTTTATCTTTATAGACAATAACAAGTTTTTTTTAATTTTTCGCATATCAGAGAGTGAGGCCCAACCGACTTCTTTGACCTACTGACCGAGTTGCACCCGTTATCATTCTAGCGGCTTCGTATTGTAATTACTCCAGTATTCAGCACACCCATCCCAAACAGTTGATGCATAATCAAGTATAGGACACATATCAGATTTAAAGTAGATCTTTTGAGTTGGAATTTTAAAGCACACATAGAGCCTAAAACGTTTGACGCCGGTGCTGAAATATTATAAATATGTTCGTGCCATTTTAAGACGCACGAAAGAGTTAATCCTAAATGTTTGTGATTATCTATGAAATCTAGAGAATAACGAAGGTTTGATTCCATGCTTCAGGGAAAAAACATAACTTCTGTCAACAAAAGTCTTGTTACGCTTAGAAGATTTTCAGCAATATCGTTCACATATAAGAAATGAAAGGGAACCAAAGGCCGAGCCCTGTGGGACACCCGCTGCTAAATTTAGCACCTCAAAACATTCAGGACCAACAAAAACATATTGTTGCCAATGCAACTTATAAGTGATTTAGCTCGACGTTATTTTTTTTTAAAAAGTAGAGGTATTGTTATAGTCCTGGTGGCGTTGCCGTTGCCGTACCCGTTGCCGTTGCTGTCCGCCATCTAGTACCTGGATCATAACTTTTTAAGTTCTTGGTGTATTGTCTTCATACTTAGCCACAACAACCCTTGGGACAAGACCTTTCAGATGATTACACTAACCTTGACCTTCATCCATCAATGACCTTGACCTTCAAGGTAGAAAGTCCAAATTTTGCTTGTTCTTGCTATTATTGGCTGTAACTACGTTATTTTTGAATGGATTGTCTTCAAACTTGAACATAATAATATTCAAGAATATCCCTCATAAAAAAACTAGAAGATCTTGACCTTCATTCATAAATGACATTGACTTTGAAGGTCAAATTATTATATATATATAAGTTTTTTTAACTTTCTAATACACATGCGGATATATATGGAAAGGATACATACTTTGACAAAACTAATTTGACAAGACAGACAAATTAAATTTATAAAAAGGAAACGTTAAGGTTTGTTCAAACATTACCTTGTTTGCTTTTAGAAAAAATAAAAGATAATTAAAAAAAAAGATAATTAAAGGTCGAGCGTTGCCCCCGCCCGGCGGTAACTCTTGTTAAAAAGGGGCATAACTTTCGCAAGTGTCCAGGAACTGGGATATGACCTATCATGGAGTGATCTATAATAAAGTACACGAAGAGGATAACAAATACTGTTTGCGTTTCTTTAAAGTAGCTTTTTAGTGAAATTGGATGGTAATTTTCAGATTCAATGATATCCCTTTGGGATTACCACAGATCCTTTCGAACAATAAGGAAACTTTTAGGAAATTCACCAGATACCCAAATTTATGTTAAATATCTTGAGAAGTAGGTACGACACAAAATGGAAGAAATTCAAGAGATTAATGTAGAAGATGTTTAAGAAATCAATAGTTAATGTTTTATAGACCTGCTGCTGTATCCTCTGCTTTATTGATCGAAGCAACTAAATCTTTGATAGAAAAGAGGCAATTGTGAAATTTGTAATTTGCTGAAGTAAAATTTATTTATTCTCCTGCAATTTTGAAAACTTTATGTTGTAGAAACATATTTGAATAGTTATTAATGCTTCTTTAAATTACCTTTTGCGTTTTTTGCATCTTGACCACTATTAGATTTAAATTGTACTGTGTGATTTTTTTTTAATTTACTGCTATGTATCTAACTGCGTCCAATACTTTCCTTATAGGGATAATTGCATTTATATCTGAACCATATGACTTCCGTGATGAGTGCTTACATGATGAATTGATCTATTAGCTCCGTCTCTGGATATTGCATGATTTTTTTGGGCTTTCGGGTGTTGGACAATGCTCGATTTTTTTCAGAGAGGCTTTCTATTTACTTACAGCTATCGAACATTCATCGTTGAACCATGGTTTCTTTTTTATGCAATATGTAATTATGTTGGTGGCTCGAATACTCTTGTGAGAAATCTGGTATAATGTTGAAGAAAAGGTATCATTATTTCATCAGAATTCAAATCAAAATCGGTCTGACTTTTTTTTAATCAGTTACAGTATGTAATCAATAAACATCTCCAATTGAATTTCATCAACTTCAGAAAATGATATCACAGGTACCAATAAAAAGGGATATGATACATGTTTTTATTCTTATTTATTTTACAAATTAGAAATTGAACTTACATTTTATAAAAAAAATCTGCAATTACCACTTGTATGCATGAGTGCTTGTACACTCGCGCGCGCGCGCTCACACACACACACACACGCACACATACGTGCGCGTGCAAATGCACAATTAACATGAACAGAAATTTATCAAGATTATGCAATTATTTTATTTATTAAATACACTTGCAACTTAAAGGGAGACACAGGCAAAATTTACATTTCTTCGTTTTGACTTTTTCATTCCTTATTCTGTAAATGTCCTAAAAATGAATGCACTAGACAGTCGCAGAGACAAAACTTTCCCACGTGGTCAGGTTAGACCGTTAAGATTTTACACAGTTCTCACAGTGATCCCTGGAAACGATTAAAACATGTCAAATGTATGACTTAGGTTTGTTTCAATCACACTATATCAACAATATTTGTTATTGTAACTTCCAGGGTTTGTTTGAGTCACATGACTAGTTTTAAAAATGCTCAGTGATTCTGTCGGTGTCTAAATTTATATATCTTTAGATATACTTATGCTTCAAACTCAACATATATAGAATTTATACAAAATTCATGTTGGGACTTTGACAAATGTCATTTTAGCGTGATTTGAGTATATAACATAATTTTGATACTTTTGTCATTTATTTGCCTGAGTATCCCTTTAATAAAAAAAGACGTCTTTAATTGCAAAACTTAATTATGCGTTTTCTAAAATTGTTCATTATTTTTATGATAATCATTTTCAATTCATTTTTCAGACATTGATGGTTCGTTCAAAGGAAACAATACAGAGAATGGTATCAACTTATGCACAGAATCAAAATACAAAAACAACAAACAGTTGGCAGTCGCGGTATGTAATGATAATTTTCCTCGTCATGTTGTACAGATAGAATTCGACTATTTCGACATGGAAAACTCAGATGACTGTATCTTTGATTCACTTAATCTTTTGCTTTTGACAGGAGACAGAGAAGGTATTTAATTTTCAGTGTTTTGTTTTTTACTATATACACGTATAACATATTGAATGTTATGTTTATGAAAAAGGGACTTATGTTTCAATAATTATTCCGCGCAAATTTACATAATTTGTCACGGGCACTTATGAATTAATTAATAACACAGTCTCTTAACAGTTATTGTTTTTTTAAACCTTAATAATATTTCTGAAATTTATATCATATATTTTCCAGAGTCATCTTTTCTTAAGGAAAACTCTTGCGGAAAAAATAAACATAGGCAAACGTTCGTCAAAAGGGGCAACTCACTGCGCTTAGAACTTAAAACAGATGCATCATTAGCCCTTAAGAATTTTCAGACAAAGGTTACATTTGTACCAGATACAGGTAACTCAATATGACCTTTTTATGTCATTTTAAATAATTACAAGTTCTATCTCTAAAATAATCAATCAGAGTAAAACTTCAACAATTTGACCAGTTAACTTGTCATTTATGAAGCTTTTGGAAAGTTCTTTTTTCGTTTACCAATTAAACAAAATAATAATTGATTGTAGAATGTTCCGGTATATGCAAAGACAACATGGAATGCATTCAGGACAACACTGAAAAGTATGTAACTTTGAATCAAATTAAATGGAAACTGATATTTCTTTTTGATATGTGTGTATTTAAATAGAATAATATTTATTGAAGATGCTTTCCTTTCATTTAAAGTTGGTGGACAAGAATCTTAAGAAGATTATCAAATACTTTTAAGCTTATGAAGTTTCAACTTCGATATTTCTTAAATTAATCTTTTCAATGCACATATAAGCCAATGTCAAATAAAAATTGTTAATAAAACAATTACATTCATTTTTGTTTAAATATGACTTTATATTTGATATTATAGATGTATTCGAGGAAAATATTGTGATATAAATACATGCCAAAATGGCGGAACATGTATCAAGAATCGTTCTAACGAGAAATGTTACTGTCTTAAAGGTTTCAAAGGAGACGACTGTTCACAAAGAGCTGTAAGAAAAAATTTAAATTTAAATTGATGAATGAGAGTTTTATTGATGTCATCGATGCTTTCTAAAATGTATCCCAAATACATTTTGGAATGGCTATTGTTATTTTAACCATTGTCATTGAAGATACTTCGTTCGTTGAACATTACTGATTCCCTTAACCGTATGTCGTATTTCTTTTCCTAATTGTTTCATATTTAGCTGAATTTTTAAGGAAAGCGGTGCCTATATCATGACTCTCTCGTCGTGATGGTATCGGCGTTGGTTAACTTTTTATTTATGACAATTCTTTCAGAAACTACAAAAACTTTTCACTTCAAACTTGGTATACATGTTTATTGTCATAAATGATAGCAATTCTAAATTTAAATGAGCACATACTTCTCAAATTATTTTTGCAAAGTTTTGCCCCCTCTTCAATTAACATTTTTGCCATTGTTAACCTTTTTATTTAGGTACATTTTCTCAGCAACTATGACTTAAGTTATTCACTTCAAATTGGTATATATGTTCACTATCAAAATAAGACGCAATTTAAACATGCCAAAATGTTCTCATTTTTGCAAAGTTTTGTGCCTTTTTCAAAACGGGAAAATTGATTTTGTTGCAGGCTTGATCAATGAACAGCAGCCGGCTAAAGCAAGTTAACCAAATCGCCATGTTGTATAATATTTGATGCTATCTTAATTCAAATACACGTTTTTATTTCTTGAAATATTGCTCCTTATCTAGTTTTTACTCAGTGAGCCCAATTACAAATTACAAATGTATTCTCCCGAAGGTTATTTTTACAACCAAACTTTGGATATAGTTTAATTTCCCTTCACAAAATTTTTAATTTAAATTTGGATAATAATGAAAACCACTGGAATTGATTTCACTTCTTAAATCATTTAGATTTGACAAAGACAAACATTCTTTTTAAAACTTTATACGATTAGATGCTATTCAAATCTCGTTTATTGATAACCTTTTACATGCTTTTTAAGTGCGTTCAACTTAATATTTATTTTGCAAGGGTGAATTTCCGCATAATATAAGATTCATCAGTGCACCCGTGGACCGAACGATAAAGCGAGGTCAAGGTCACGTAGAAGAATGTAAAGTTGAAGTTCAATATCGAGAGGAGGTAGAATATAATTGGTAAGAGAAGAAACATTATAGTTATTTTTTAGTTTTTAATTAAAAATTAAATAATGCATGAAAATGCTTAAAGGACGGTCAGAAGAGAAATACTAAGATTTGAGCAAATCTAAATACAAGAGACTTTCAATATTAGAAGAAAAGAGTAGTTCTTAGCAATATTTAAATTAATGTAATAAAAAAAACTTAACTACTGTCAAAAGTACTTCTAGGAATATGCTAAGTCTTGTGGGTTGCTTGTTCAATGAGAAATACAAATGTCTTTCATTGATAGTCTAATTTCAATCATTCTTACACACATAATGATGAGATATGAATTAAGCAATCAATCAATTGTTGGTGATTATGAGATGGATGAAATTTAAATTCATTCGCCCTTTTAAAGATTAAACACTTTAAAAGCAGATTTACTTTCAAAAAATTCAAAATTCCTAAAACATGTCTGAGCGTTAATGCCAATTTCGACGGTTGATGCAACAAATGAAAAGATCGAACAATTAGAATATGATAAACAAGATCAACAAGGAAAGGCGGCGTTCAATGAACGCAACCCCCACATGACCCAGCAACAAGAACCAACGGCAAGGAGCCCAGGGGGACCCCAAACAAAAACAGGACAGGGCAAAGACAGAGCACGGACAGGTTAATCATTAAATGATAATTAATTTGTAACTGATCAGGAATTCAAAGAAAATAAAAATAGGCCCACAAAGGGGAAGGGAACAGGAGACCGGGGGGGAGGGGATGGGGAGTAATCAAAGAAATAAAAACTAGAGGCAATGGGGAAGATACTTACCGCAGACGAGAAAACAACAAGGGACACAAGCAAAAGTGTCACCAAAACAGTACGAAACAACATAAGACATACATCTAAGGAACACAGTGGGGCGCCGCCTTGGAACGGTCAGCAGCATAATAATGACTGCTGGGGAGTTTAAACCGGTTAATGGTGCACCAAACCTCGCTCTTAGCCCCACCATGTTCCTATAAACGAGACAGTGTAAATAAAATGAATCCCCGCCAAGTGAAATTCTAACAGTTGTCATGGTTACAAAAGGTTAAATAAGTAAAACACTAAAATGATCATGTAGAAACATATAAAAGTAAACCCAATGACAATAACAAAAGTACTCAATGTCCTAAAGGAAGACAGAGCAACAAGAAAATCACCTACAAGGGCCCGACGAAGCAAGGCAGAAGACGAACATTAAGACAATTCAGTCCCATAGGGCTTTACGAACTATCCATCATAGAGTCTCCCACTTGGTCCGTCAGATGCAATCAAAAGAGGAAAGCGTAGTGTCCAACTGTAAAAGGGTTGAACACTAAACATGCAGTATGTCTTAAAATAGTAGGGTCATAACCTCTTTTAATAAAACGTTTAATGATTTTAGTAAAAACAGCAGAAAAATTACCATGACCCAAAATCTTACGAAGTTTGTAAATCACATCGCCATAAAAACCAGGCTGGCTAATCCCTTGTCGCAGAAGAGTTTTTAAATCACTATTGAATTTGGAAATTAAATCAAAGTTACGATTGTAAAACTTAGTAAAATATTTCCGTAATTTATGATAGCGGTAGCCCTGTTTTAGAAGCTTGCTGGTAATAAAAATATTCCGCTCGTTGAAATCCTTTACGTTGCTACAAGCTCTAGCGAATCTAATTAACTGGGAAACATAAACCCCGTAAGATGTTTCATGGGGTACGTCTCCATCTAAATGTGGATAATTAACTATACAAAAGTCAAAGTCATCTCTTTTATCATAGATTTTCGTGTGAATAGAATTGTTGTTGATAGTAATATGAAGATCCAAAAATGATGTACTAAAATTTGAAGAGTTCGTTTTATTAAGTTGTAGTTCATGCGGATAAATGTCAGACACCATTTGATCAAAATAAGGATTATCTAAATTAAAAATATCATCAAGGTATCTGGAAGTATTATTAAATGCGACTATAACATCTTGTTGTTTATCTTCAGAGAGACTCAACATAAAGTCTCTTTCATAGCAGTACAAAAACAAATCGGCGACCAGGGGTGCACAATTAGTACCCATAGGAATTCCTATGATCTGTTTAAATAGGGTATTACCAAACCTAACATAAATGTTGTCTAAAAGAAAAGAGAGTGCTCTACAAACTTCGTCATAGGTCCACATAGTATAATGTTTTACAATACAGTTAGTAAAAAAAGCTTTGTTAGAATTACATGCTAGAAAGGTAACTTTTTCCCTTGCAAAAGTTTTCTGAATTAGGGAAATTAGTTTATCATTGATTAATTTATGTGGCAAAGTTGTATAAAGTGTAGAAAAATCGTATGTACTGACAGTTGAAGCTTGAAAGTTCTTAATTTTGAATTTATCCAAGATTTCACCAGAATTTTTAATTGACCAAAAGAGATGTTTGCCTGTGTTTTCATAGACTTTATCACAATATCTAATTACATGTGTTTTAATGGCAGTCAAACAAGACGTCAATAAAATAGAAAGTTTACTTGTAGTGCAAGATGTAGAATTAGCAATGAATCTAGCTTTGTAAGGCTTTTTATGTAATTTAGGGATCCAATACATAATAGGAAGTTTAAGTTCTTTTTCATTAATTTGTACTTTAAGATTTGAAATATTAGTAATATGATTGTTTACAATGTCTTTTTCGGAGGCAGAGGTTTTAGAATATGCATTAGTACTATTAAGTTCCTTATGCAAAACGTTAATGTAATGGATTCGTCATACAATTATAATATTATTAGCCGCCTTGTCCGCTGGCACCAAAACAAATTTTGAATGGAAAGCTAGAATATCTTTCTTCAGATGTCTTAAAGTAAGTCTTGTTTTAGGTGGCAAAAGATGTTCATTTCCACGATAAAAATTAATACGTGAATCAATAATTTTAAAGATGTTACGTTTCCATGTAACTAGAGCATTACTATCCGCATTTTCACGGCGACACCATTTGACCGAAAAATCCTCTATAGATTCAGCAATCTGACCACGACAAGCATTAAAATCAATTTCAGAAGGAATTCTGTATTTAGGTCCTATCAAGAATAAGTTACGAATTCTTTTGTCTGCAATTATATCAAAATTACCAGTGATTATATGGCCATAATTTGAATTACAGAATTTAGAAGTATTGCAGTCTCAAGTTGTTGGATAAGACTGAATATCTAAGTCAGAAACCAAATTGTTGTAATTAAATATGATATGTCTAACAGGTTTCTTATATTTATAGCAAACAATTGATGTCTCGGAGTTGTGTAAGTATAAAGAAACTGAATAAGTGACACATTTATCACGAAAAAAACTTGGTTAATCGATGAAATCGATACCTTTATTAAGAAAGGTAACTTTTAGGAAATGCCTGTCTTAAGACGTGCCGAGTATAACTTTAAATAAGATAAGCTGCTGCATATAAAGGATCTGTTTGAATAACTATATTCTCTGCTTCTGATTTTCAGAGATGATAATGAAAGGGGAGTAAGACGTGATAACATTGCATGTTTACCAGAATTCTTTAAGATGATTTTTAAGTCGGTGACAGACAGGGTAATTTTAGATTTACGTTTGATGTTGCCATTTCTACGTACTCCGTGAGATCGGGATTTACGTTTACGAATATTCAGAATAGAAAATATATCAATGTTTGGATCTTTAGAGATGTTACCTTGTTGAAAAATATTGTCTTTTAGGCCAAATGGGAAAGGCGTTTGTAAATTCTTGATCCATTTTAATTCTGCTAAGTGTCTAACTTTAACTTTAAAACTAGCAGAAGCATCAGAATCATAAATTATTTGTTCCACTGGTTGAATTGAAACATTTTTAAATGAATGACCATCTTTACGAAAATGTTGATATAGAAAAGTTAAAAATTTTGTGCGATTTCTCATTTTATAAAAATGTTCACGGAATCGAATTTTAAGAGAACGTCCTGTCTGACCAACATACTGTATGCCACACTCAGGGGTGTTTCAAGTTAAAACATAAACAAAATGAGTTGCCTTTCAGTCAATATCTGTATTTAAAATAATATTAAAAGTTCTCCCATTTACATTAGAGGTTATTGTAGACCTGTGCGATAAAAAGTTACAACATCCGCACCTCTTAGAATTACACTTATTAATAGAAGGATACACTCTAGCACTATGAGGATAGAAGTTTAAAGGGTCTTCGTGACTTAAATGAAATTGTTATATAACAAAAAATGAATTTTATAAATTAAACTTTAAGAACTATTTTCTTTTACGCACTATAAACTTACTAAAGCTTAAGATTGTTAGCTTTCATAACTGAATGCTACTTACAATTGAAGATATGGTTAAATGAAAATTAAGCACAAACGTTATGAAAAAACGTGAAAAAATAAATAAAACAAAACAAACAGAGAGCAAACAGAAACAACATAACTTTTGCAGTCAAAATTGACTTTTGGAGTTGTAAAACTTTAAAGCCAGATTTTCAATACATGAATGTAAATGTGTAAATCTTTTACATTTCTAGGTCATTAAATGGATCATTAATAGATCCCTACAGTAAAAAGACAGGATTTGGAACTCATCCTGGTGGAATATTACAGGTGCGTTATGAATATTATATGATCTGTCAAGTTTATTTAATGTAAGTTTGTTAACAGTATGGTAAGTCTTACAAAAACGATTCATAATAAAGAAATGTTTACTGACTTATATCGTGAAGCAAGTTATTCATGTAATTAATTTGCTTCTCACGCATTATAACACTATAAACTGAATGTACCATTTTTCTGATATGTAGCTATACATTTATTGATAGCTTTTTGTTAAAAGACCGATGTATTTTATATTTGATAGGAACATACTTTTGGTTTACTCATTCCTTTTTGTTTATTAATGAGGTCAAGATAACTGGTGCTTTAAATAGATAATAGACATTCTTTTATATATTGACTGATTTATGCTTTTCTGTAAATAAAAGGACGTCACAAATCAAAATACAACAACAACAACAAAAACAACAACACAAAAAACAACAACGATATCATCGATAAGTTATTGGCTTTAGATGGACTGTGTGATTAATTGCAACCGTACTATCTGAATGTTTCTTGTTTTATGTGTATAAATATATACCTTTTGGTGTAGTTATATAAATTTATGCCAGAGGTTAACTAAATGTTGATTTAAAACTATAGAATTTCTTAACGTATTCATTTTGTACGTATATTCGACTCTTTACCTTATAATTGCAACCATCATTTTATTAAAATTACACTTGTGCCTTTTTCTATTGGATGATGTATCCCAATAAGTAAGATAGATACCATAATTGGTCTGCTAACTTTGAATGTTGTTGGATGTCCTGGGAAAACTGTCATTGGTGCTTAAAATTGTCTAACGCAGGCTGTCTATTTTCACTTCGCCTTGCTGTAAAATAAATAGGGTAAACGGAAAGAAAGTATGATTTTCATTTGTCATTTTAAGCCCCTCACAAGCGCCACAAGACTCTTTTTACTTTTACTCCCGTGCGGTCTTTTCAGACATAGCACATAGATCACGCGGACAAGAACTGATCTAAATGGAAAAATGCATTCGGTAAATTATTTTAATTGCCTATGATGGAATTTCAAGTAATTATCCAGGCATTATGACATATATCTTAAATTATGGTTTTAGGTGATTTAAATCTTAACGAACGCACAATTAAAGGCAAAATTATAAACGATGCATGAACGATTTTATTCAGCCGGTTTATAGAATCTACAAGCAATGTCGACTACCACACAGCAATTATAGTACAAGAGGTGTTTCATGGTCATTGATTTATCAAAGTCATAAATATATTTTAGCTCACCTGTCACAAGGTGACAGGGTGAGCTTTTGTGATCGCTTTTCGTCCGGCCGTCCGTCGTCCGTCCGTCGTCCGTAAACTTTTACTTTAAATGTCATCTCCTCATAAACCACTAAGCCAATTTCATCCAAACTTCACAGGAATGTTACTTTGTTGGTCACCTTTGAAAACTGTTCAAAGAATTTAATTTCATGCAGAACTCTGGTTGCCATGGCAACCAAAAGAAAAAACTTTAAATATCTTCTTCTAAAAATCCCAAAGAGCTAGAGCTTAGATATTTGGCATGAAGCATCTTCTAGTGGGTGTCTACCAAGTTTGTTCAAATAAAAGCCCTGAGGTCAAAATTGGCCCCGCCCCAGGGGGTCATTGATTTTCCCTATATGCATATAGTAAAAACTTAAAAAATCTTCTTTTAAAAAAACCCAAAGAGCTGGAGCTAAGAAATTTAGCATGAAACATTTTCTAATAAGTGTCTACCAAGTGTGTTCAAATAAAAGCCCTGGGGTCAAAATTGGCCCCGCCCCGGGGTTCATTGATTTTCCCTATATGCATATAGTAAAAACTTAAAAAATCTTCTTTTAAAGAACCCAAAGAGCTAGAGCTAAGATATTTAGCAGGAAACATGTTCTAATGTATGTCTACCAAGTTTGTTCAACTAAAGAGCCCTGGGGTCAAAATTGGCCTGCCCCGGGGGACATTGATTTTCCTTATACAGTGAAATTTTAGAAAACCGGACGCTGAGAAAATCGGATCTCTCTAAATACCGGACGAATAATTCAGTCCCAAATTTTCCCTTCTTTAAACTATTGTATTAAACATTGACAATACCGGAATCTGTAAAAACCGAATATCGGACGGTTGAAAGGGGACTACAAAGTCCATTATATAGACAATTACCCTGACAATACCGGACGACGAAGGTGTGAATAACCTTGTGTACTTATCAAATACGCTAACTGAGTAGTAACGGAACAAGTATTATCTGATTTGTTAATTATGTCTCTTTTTACAGTTAGATGTTACCGTTTAAATGCACGAGAAATTGATAAGTTGAAATCAGTATGAATGAAAAATAGAATATTATTATACTGCATTGCTTTTTGTAAAATTTCCCAAAATGACAACACAACGGAAACAACATTTATCAGTGCGAAGTTCTATTCCATGGCCTAAAAGAATTCAACGAGAGATGTCTATAAGTGACAAATTTAAATTAGTTAAAGACAGTGAAACTTTGCCGAGACCTACTTTAAAAATCTCTATCTGACAAATATGGTATAAGCAATATTTACAATTGGGGCATTATTATTAACAGACAAAGTAAACTATGTTCGTTAAATCATTATCCATTACCCAAATGTAAACATATGCGGGTGTAATTGAACTTTATCGTTATGAGGTAACTGCTGTTCGTTTAAATCCAAAATTTTATTGTATTTATATGCAATAATTGGACAAAAACAATTAAAACATATTGTAAAGTATTTTTATCATTTCTTTATAAAGCAATATACTTACTCATGATCATAAAAATGCAAATATACGTTCAGCATCCTTTGTAGGTTATTGCTCGGTTTATAGGATCCTGAATAGCTGAAAGGGACATTGAGAATACCGGACCGCTGAGAAAACCGGACAAAACCCTGTATGTGTATAACAAAAACTTAAAAAATCTTTTTTTGAAAAAACTCAAATAGCTAGAGTTTAGATATTAAGCACGAAGCATCTTCTAGTGAGTGTCTACAAAGTTTGTTCAAATAAAAGCCCTTTGGTCAAAATTGGCCCCGCCCCAGGGGACATTGATTTTCCTTATATGTGTATAGCAAAAACTTAAAAATCTTCTTTGAAAAAACCCAAATAGCTAGAGTTTAGATATTAAGCATGAAACATCTTCTAGTAAGTGTCTACAAAGCTTGTTCAAATAAAAGCCCTGGGGTCAAAATTGGCCCCACCCCGGGGGTCATTGATTTTCCTTATATGTGTATAGCAAAAACTTAAAAATCTTCTTCAAAAAATCCGAACAGCTAGAGTTCAGATATTAAGCATGAAACATTTTCTAGTAAAAGTCTACAAAGATTGTTCAAATAAAAGCCCTTGGGGTTCAAACTAGCCCTGCCCCAGGTGTGTCATTGTTTTTAACTATATGTGTAAGGAAAAACCTTGACCAGCTAGACCTTAGATGTTTAGCATGAAACATCTTCTAATGGGTGTCTACCAAGTTTGTTCAAATAAAAGCCCTGGGGTTTAAACTGGCCCCGCTACGGGGGCCTTTATACAGGTGAGCGACTTAAGGGACATCATGGCCCTCTTGTTACTATTTCAAATCGCAAAACGTAGCATCGATTCTAAGCATAATTTTATTTATAATGGAACTGGTTTTTAAAATAAAAGCTTGATTGTATATGTTATAAGATCACGGATAACAAACTCTTCGAAAGATGTAGGAAGTGACCGTCTCGGTTACTTGAAGACAGGCATTGGAGGTCCAGATACAAAATTCTTTATATACGTTCTTAAAGCATTAAATTTACTTGTGTTCATATTAAAGATTGATGACTTCTCTAACGAAATGGAGGGACAATATACATGTGTCGCTACAACTTTGGTCGGAAAAGCAAATCACACTTTTACGTATACCATTGCTGAGGATTGTGACGTCAGTAAGTTTGTAAGCTTAACATTTATAAATCAACTGATTTCTTCAGCTAATAATTCAAGCTAAAGTGCAAATCATTTTCAGAGGTAAATAAAATTAAGTCATATAAGCACTAATAAATGTTTCAGTTCTGTCTCATAATCAGCTAAAAACTCAAATTACATGCATATGTGTTCATTTTCATAAAATCTTTAAGACAAATATGTGTACACCATACAATTTCTATTTCTTACATAGCAGACTGGTGTTACCGTTAGATTTACCAAAGCCGGAAATTTCATCTGGCATAGGGGTGCCAGATGAGTCGCGTGCCATTCAATATCGTCATTTTAGCGCATTTTATGAATAAACCGCGTTAAAAAGAAGTCAAATCTGGAAATTTTAGAAGGGAACTATGTGCTTGGGATTACGTCATTTCGCCGTTATTATTTAACTTGTAAATTTATGAGCTATTGTAAGAAAATAGTTATTGATGAAATGACATTCATTTCCATGAACAAATATTTTATTGAGGTAAAACAATTGCAATATGAAGGAATATTATAGAATAATTAAAAAAATATATCTGACATATGTTTGCTGTTCAGATCGAAATATCCGTCCCTCGGATACCCGCTCGCTCGGCAAGGCTCGTTACCGCCCATTAGGGACGGATACTCCGATCCAAATCGTAATATATGACACACACTTTTAATGGTTGCTTCATGGACCTTTCCAGTGATTACAGTTTGATTTAAATTAGCTAACTTGTTATCCAATTGCTTCACTGAGATAATATATAGTCACTGGTTGACCTGGTTTTGCAAAAAAGAACACATGTTTATGTTTGTGATACTGTTTGTGAGCAGTTGACTTAGCAATAAATGGAAAAGGTGTGGCTAAATGTTCCGCTACGAAACCCCTGAAAGGCCCATTGGCTTTTAAGCATTGTGGTTCTGTTTGGAAGTGTGAAAATATGTACACGAATTGCTTAAATACATAGTGAAATGGTAAACAACAAATGGGTTTTAAGGCAATATCTTCAAAAAGGATAGTCGGTTTAAAAGTTGTTCTCATATACATTCATAAACAGTTAGAAGTCTACAGTTAGATTTTTGAAATCAAAAGAATTGAAAGTTAATAATGCTAGTACCAAGACCTTTTTTCCATGCATGAACATTACATGTAGTGACATTCTATGAACGAGTATATACATTGTGTATTTTCCATACAAAATAAGGTTTATCCTGTAGTCTAACATGCCGCTTGATTTTGTCACCAATTGTAAAAAAAAGTCGGTTGCCAATAAACAATTGGGTACATGTATATGCGGCTTTAGGTAACAATAATAACGAATTGTTATTGATATTTTCCATTCGTCATATGTTTTCTTTTCATATGATGCTAAAATAACATTTCACATACTCTAGCGCATAAGGTTTGTTTTTCAATATCAGTTCGTATAATGTATAGTAGAAACACCTACAACAAGTCGTTTACAGCGAAATGATGTCATCCTAATTATGCAAGTCATGAATAAAGGCGCCAGAATGACGTCATTTTAAACTGACTCTTGTTGGTGATGAAGAATAATTATCGAGCACAGCTGCTTTCACTATACACTCCAGTATGACACGTAAATTTAAATCGTTGAACAATTGAAAATAATCTTTGAAGAATAAGGTTCAACATTTTGTTTAATATTTTTCACAGCCAAGCGACAGAGGGGAGCAATAAAGCAGCCCAATATAAAGTTGGTTAGCCGATTAATCATATCCGCTTGAAAAATAGCGTTAGTGATCTCCCTTATTGTTAGAACCGAAATTATATCGGTTAAAACGGTGTTTATCGTTTTTTAAACATTTGTTTGTCGTTATGATTCGAATCAATGAGATATTCAGGGTTACAGCCTTCATGGTTAATTCCTACGCATCAAAACTCCAACCTGTTGTTAATAAGTCGATAAAACACCGCTCGCTGAAAATGATATTATTTCCTACGCTTGCATCCTTTTTGATACAATAAGACCAAACTGATTCGACGCTACTATTCTTTCATGGGACTCCTCCACCGATGCATTGTGTATAACCTTTTACACTCTTATACATTACCTTTTCAAAAACTTATTTGTAGGTGCATCAGTGCAGCAGTTTTCATTTTGATATGCAATGTGATACTTATATCAATTATTTATACGAAAAGGAAATTGTTGGTTTGAAAAAATAAACTTCATAACAAAAGCGTTATTCCATTTCTATTAGGAATATTCACAGGACCTCAGTCAGAGATCAAGAACATAAACGAAATGACTTTACTTACGTGCCATGTGGACCCTCGACCCAAAGAAGTTAGATGGAAGAAAGACGGAGTTTACATTGATTTTCCCAAAGATTATAGAATCAAGGTATGTTTGCAAATGCGATATAAAACATGAAAATGTTCAATGGCATTGCTGTTTTGATATTTTGCATATCTTTATAATCTTTTTTTCAGAACATTATAATGCCTTTTAAAACACACGAAACGCGCTGAGTAAAGTGAGTTAAATAAATGAATACAATTTACATTTATCTGCCACAGTATATATAAGTAATAAGTTTGAAAAAAATACTGAGAACGATTTGTGACATTTCGTTCGACATTTGTATTTTATGTCATATGTTTGATACTTTCATAAAAGTAAGCGTTATGTGTGTTTTCGATAATATTATAATACGTTAATTTGTTGTTAAATATACTATTAAAATACGTTCTATTTTCTGTTTTCACCATGAGAAGTATACTAAGAAAACAAGAAAGTCATAATATAAGTAACGACACTTAGTGGTACAGTTACATATTTTATTCATCAAAAGAGTTGAAAATAACAGTTGTAACTTAAATCTGAAAAAACGAAATTGAAATAATGTGATATGTAGAAAAAAGTCTTTTTTGATTTTCTAAGTGTTGTCAACAAAAAGACAAAAGGCATAGTTATGATCCATTTTTTGTTAACGTTAAGATAAAAACTTTTACAACAATGAAATAATGAGAGTAAAACTTGTGTTTATTAAACGGTGATAAGTTGAAAAAGTATAAGTTAATACAATAAAACTATTCGGATGTTAAGTTGCTTTTTTAATTGGACCTGTGTTCGGAAAATATATTCAAGAAGTAAATTTATATACTGGCATGTATAGTACAAACGAAGTTCAAGTCCTTTACAACGAAAGTTACAATTTTCGTGCAACTACCACGAGCAAAGTCTGCATATTGTTTTTTTAGTTTTAGTAACTTTCAAAATTAATGGTCAGAAAGCTTAAAGTTCTTCATATTTTAAAGCTTAAAATAAAAAAAAATATAAAGATTTTCATATCGACCAAAATGGTACTAAGAATATTGTAATAATAACTCAAAGACTGGCTAACAAAATATAATTATCAATAGCTTTTGGTATTTTCTGGTATGATTTCAGATTGACATTATATCTGTAGATATAAATACTACAAAAGTAGAAAAATAGTGATCTAAGACAAAGATTTTATAATTTATAATCTAGATCTATAGCTATGTCGCCGGATAACCCGTAAGAAACTGTAAGACCATGTGAAACAAATAAACAACTACAAACACTAAAAAATACATGGAAAGATATTGGGGACATCTAAAGCTAGTAAATTGTTACTTTACAACAAATCCGTACGAGTACACTTTTTTAAAAAAAAACTAGCACTAAACACTATTCTTTCAAAAAACCAAGTTTGAAATACCTCTTTCCAATATTTATTTTGTGTTATAATATTTTCCTGGAATATCAAAGGTTCCTGGCTATTTTGTTAAAAACGGAATGACAGATATTTGAAAATATTGACACCTGTCCGTTTATAAGAAAAGGCGCCAACAGCAGCGATTGATAAATGCCATATTTCATTGCGAATAAGGTGCATAGGTATACTTAGTTGCTGTTTGCAATTATGCAATAATAGCTGGACATCGTCGGACACTTAAGCCCTATTGGTCCTCTGAGTAGATTAAGAGAACTTCAGGAGTTATAAATCTTGAGGAAACATGGCTTCATCACGAAAGTACTGACGATAATATTTAGTGTTTTTTTAACAGAACAGACGTTTATAGCAACCCAATTGACTTTGTATTTGTACTTGTACATATGAATGATGATGGACCAATGTTTTCAACTCATATGTGTTGAATAAACTTCTGTTCTATACTGTTCTAATACTGTTTAGCCTTTAGTTTAGAGATTTTAATTATACTGATATTGATTAACGTGAATAAAGAAATATGTCTAAAGTAATAGCTTGGTTGCGAAAGATATTTTGAAATTATCAATGACTGTGTTTGTTTTCAGTGTTAAAAACACGGTAATGGTAACATATTGTCTTGAAATAATGACAATGATGTGATGTTTTTACATAAAAATGACGTTCATACGACATTCAAAATAATAAAGATGACTCCTGAAATATGATATAAATATATATTCTTTATTTGAGTCTCATCCATACATAACAACATAAAACAATTCAATGACATAATTATACAAAGTAAAAGTTATTTATGTACGGCCATTCTTATCAGAATTACAAGAGACTATGAAATTTTAATCTAATGGAAGGGAGGCAACTCTGCAGGAATGTCCAATGTCACTTACAGAGTTACCTCTCTTCTCATTCCATATTCATATGCATATTACAATTTAAATTTGCTAAAATAAGAAACTATTGCTAATCTTGTTCTAAAATACTTAAAGTGTTTCTGGTATTATTGCTTTACAGTAAAAATCCTTAAAATGTTCTCTTCCTTAAACCCGTAAAATTACACTTAATAGCAATAGATTCTTAAACTATAAAATCATGTGAATAAAATTATTTCGCATCAATGGAAAGATAAAAACCTATACGAGTAAAAATAAAACATTATTCACATTTAAGTGACTATACATATAATGTCTTTGCCTAAAAATAAAATAAAAACGATCAGTTACTAATTATTAACTATGAGTATGTTTACCATTTCAAGAGACCTCGAGAGTTTACAATTACCCTTGTCTAATGATTAAAAGTATTAAAATATTACTAACCATAAAACCAGGCTTATAAATACACTGATTAGTACAATTTCTCAATAATATAATGTAAGACTCTCAGTTTGTTGGATAAAAAGTTTAGCAATTTACAATAACATTATAAGAGACAGTTCTCAGGAATATAACCAGTTAGTTCTACTTTTAAGAATATTGAAACAGGATTTTGCAGCACACTTTACAATTTCAGTATTGGAAAAAATGAACGACAATTTATTGTCATCAGACAGCCTTAAAAATTGATCATTTACATTTTCTGCTTTGGCAAATAAATCTTTCCTAATATCCTCATACCTTGGACAATATAAAATAACATGTTTCTCATCTTCAATTCCAGTTTTACAGATTGGACAAATTCTTTGGTTCAAAGCTAACCTTTCATATCTGTCCGTTTCGGGTCTAATAGGGGCTACCCCACATCGGAACTTTGCAAATGCTGCTCTATGCTTATTCGGCAGGATAGCAGTTACATATGCTTCTGTTTCATAACTAAACTTAAAGGTTCTGTAAGTCCTCAATTTATTTCCCCCTTGCCCAGAACTACTATTTATTGTATGTAGTGACTCAATCCATTCATCCAAATACTCATCCAGATATGAACTGGTTAGCTTTTCCACCAAACAATTTTTATTTAAAACATTATTAAGAACTAAAAATTCACCACAGTTATATTTCTCAAAAATTTCTTTTACTCTTAAATACCAGTTCTTACAAGTTCTACCCGCCTGCTTAAAACAGTACATATTTACTTCACAATTTATTCTCATACTGTTCATACTTGCAGATCGACACCAAGTACTCGCCACACATTTAAGTTGTTTAATAAAGATAGGTTCCCAGCCCATATCCCAATTAACTGCAGCATTTGGAGTGTATCTGCCTGTTCCTAAGAAAAACCTCATTGCCCGGTTCTGTACTGCTTCAATACATTTGTACTTTCTTGTACACCAAATAGCAGCACTATAACTCATAACAGGCCAAACAATGGAATCAAACAATTTTTTAAATACATTGAAAGGCATACCTCCAAGTTGCTTAAATTTTGCAATAATAAGTCCAAGAGCCCTGCTTGCTGCCTTAGCAACAAATTTTGCTGTAAAGTTAAAGTCAAGAAACTCATTAAGAGCCAACCCAAGATAGACATAGCTATCAGTGACATTTAAACTATCAGTTCCACACTTGAATGGAAACGATGTTCTTGGTGTCGATAAGCTTCGAAAATGTACAATATTACTTTTCTTTACATTGATTGTCATATGATTTGTTTTACACCATATAAATACAGTATCTAACATGGCTTGTAAATCCTGCTCATTTTTTGCCAAAAGTACTACATCATCAGCATATAATAAAATTGATAAGAATTTACCCTCTTCAAGTTCTATTCCTAGACCTAGAGACTTTATGTTTACAGCCAGATCATTTATATAGCAGTTAAATAACCCAGGGGATAAAATGCATCCTTGACGTAATCCCAAATTAACATCAAACCACTTTGAAGTGTAACCATTCAGTCTTATACATGAACTTACACAAGAATATAGAGACTTAATAACATTTAACATTTTACAATTCAATCCCATCTTAAATAAATGTTCCCATAATATTGAACGGTCAACTGTGTCATAAGCCTTTTTAAAATCTATAAACGCAGTAAAAGTGCTGTGTTTCTTTTTTAATCTAGTTTTTATAATCGTTGTGATACTTGATAAATGGTCCCCAGTACTACGTTTCTTACGAAAGCCATTTTGCTCATCTACCAATTTGGAGTTATCCTCTAACCATGATGATAACCGTTCGTTAATAACTGAGCAATATAGCTTCTACATAGTAGGTGCTAAAGTTATACCCCTATAATTTAACGTTGTATTAGATTTTGGGATGGGATGAATAATGCCTTTTCCCCAGTCTTTACGTATTTGACCAGTTTCAAAACATACATTAAACAGTACATGCAAGAATGAAACTGCAGTATCATTTTTAAAAGCTTCATATGGTATGTTATCAACAGCACAAGCTTTACGGAAATCAGCTTCATCTATGGCTTTTTTTACTTCATTTACTGAAATATTATTGTCTAGCTGTGGGATATAACTGTTATGATCTGTCTGAACGTCTCTTTGACGATAAACACTAGATCCATCAGCAGAGGAACCATTCAAGAGATCTTTAAAACTATCTTTCCAATAATCTAAAACTTTGTCTTGATCTGTAACTAATACTCCTTTGTCATCAACAAACTCAAATGGAATGTTGTGTGTTTTTGTTTTAGATATACCAACTTTACCAATTGTTTTCCAAAACCTGTTTTGGTCTACATAGTTAAGTAGTTCTCCCTGCTGTTGGAACCAGTATTTTCTTTTAGTTTTTTGTACCTCCCTATCAAAACGTTTTTTCTACAGTTTCTATATATACAATTCAGCTCTTTCCTTCTACTATTAGATTTACAACATAGCCAGTCTTTTTCTGATTTACAAACATTGTTCCATAACAAACTTAAATCATCATTCCACCATGGTTTCCCGACCCTTCTCTTTTTATTCATTTGAGAACTGTTTAAAACAAAACGTTTACAAGACAGTTTATCATGCATATCATTTTTAATAGTATTACAGAGTGTCTCGTATGCATTATCAATATCACACTGTGTTCGTAGCCCTTGTTCCAACTGGTGGACTGACTCAAATAAGTCCGATACTACTTTTTGATCTTGTAAAAAGTTACCTGGAATATTTTTGAAATCAAACTTAGTTTCATGTATTTCATGATTATTCTTTGAATCAACTCTTGAAAAATTATAAAGAATATTCCACTGTAAAAGAGAATGGTCGGGAACTCCAATTGGTTGTACAAAATTTGCATAATTTACTAAATCTGAAGAACGTACAACTTTAAAATCAGAAAACATATACAAATCATCATGACTAACAAGACAATAGTCGACCACTGAACAACCTTGTGGTTTAATGCAAGTAAAGTCATTTCCAACACAATTTCTACCATTTAAGATACAAAAGTTTGCACTAATTAAAAAATCAATTAAAACATCACCATATTCATTACATGTATAGTCAATTATATTTCGACTAGGTATACAGTCAACACCTTCAATAAAGTCATATTCCTCCCCACATCGGCTGTTAAAGTCACCGCATATACAGATAGAACCTTTATTCTGATAGTCATAGATACCACCCAGAAGTTTATCATAAAATATAGACGCATCGATCTGTCTAGACGAGTTCTTTGGGGGAAGATAGCATACACACATAAATAAATCTTTCCCATTAAATTTATCTTTTAAACATAACCATAAAATACCCTCTTCCTGATCATTTTCAATAGAAATATCAAAAAACTGAAAAAGATCTTTCTTCACTAAAAAGCCTACCCCCCCCCCCCTGAACCTCCGCATGCATTCACGTGTAAATTCTGTCTATTGTTACCAAACCATTTATAATTTTCAAGAATTAATTGTTCATTGTTTTTGAGATGCGTTTCAGCGATACCTATAATATCTAAGTCTAGATAACTTATACATTCATTTCTTAATTGAAAGTTTATTGATTCATCAAGTTTTCCATCCATTCACATTCCAAAATCCTGCTACAATCTATCTTTGCCTCTGTCCTCCCCGATGATTATTCTGGTATCTTCCACGTCCCCCTCGATGACCACCATGTTGCTGCCCTCTTGTTTGCCCTCTTCCTGAATTATCGCCCCCATTAGATGGTGAATCTACATTTTGATTTCTCCTGCTTGTATTACGTTCAAATTGTCTTGGACGGTTCTCATCCGTCACCGTATTTCTATTACCTCCTAGAGTAGTGTTATCATGTCGTATAACTCGTGTCCCATGAACACTAAGGTTTGACGTACCCTCCTTAATGGCATTGACAATTGTGTGCATGTTAGCAGCCATAACTCTGTCTTCCTTTGTCTGATCACTGCTAATGTAAACTGAACGAAATTTGTCATCATCCTTTAACACACTTTTAGCACTTAGAATTTTCTTTTTATCATTTGTATCTTTACATTTCACAATCACAACTCCTGGTTTGTTGTTAAATTGATCTTTCCTTTCCACCCTTTCGACCGAAACATCACGCAATTTAAGTCCTTTATGCAAAAGGTCTTCAACTTTCCTTTCTAAATTCTCAGATTTATGATATGGTAAGTTCCTAACCACTACATTACACTCAATTTGTTTGTTACCACGTTGGATATTTTCTATCTCCCTAAGGGAAAAATCTTCAATTTTCTCATTTAGTTGTGAAATGTCATCTATAACTTCTTTTCTGATATCTCCAATTTTATTGTCAATCTCTTTCCGTAACTTTGCTGTTTCAGAACTTAATCTCTTATCAAACATCTTAGTCAATTTGTCAGTAATCTTTTCTGTTAAACGTTTTTCAGTATCAGAGATATGTTCTTGCAATAAATCCAAACGGCTGTTCATATTTTCATGGATCTTACGCACATCTTTGGACAGTTGTATTAACAAGTCTATATTCAAATCAGAATTGGCGTTACCTGAAATATCCTCCGAAGTCTGTCTCATAGCCCCAATGTTCTCCTCATTATATTCACTTATAACACAGTCATTACCTTTGTACTTTTTGACCGCCTCTTCATTATCCATAGAGGCATGTCTACGTTTTCTATTGTGTCCCCGAATAGAAGTATTCACCCTCGTGACTGGCTGAGAAGACATTACCAAGTCCACGTAGTCTTTCGCTTAAAAACCAGCGTCCTCAGACCTCAAGTTAAGTAAATTTCCCTCTGTCGCCATACAGCTTACTGTTATTCTATTAATGTCACGTAAATATCATACAATTATACTTTCATAAAGTCAGATTTCCTCAAAAGATACCTTCGAAAACTGCTCACGCTGACTTATTCCCTTATTTCCGGTGCTCTCGGTGTCACAGTGCAAAACACCAGTGATAATTAATCTCCCACGTGCAAACAGCTGCAAAGTTATCTTATTAATGTTACGTATATGACATTCAATAATACTTTCATAAAGTCAAGTCAGGTCTCCTCAAAAGATACCTTCGAGAACTGATTATGTTGACTATTTCCCTTATTTTCGGTGCTGGCGGTGTCACGGTGCAAAACACCACTGCTAATTAATCTCCCACGCGCAAACAGCTGCAAAGTTTTCTCAATAACCCTGTCAATATGTCTGCTGTTCTATCCAAATTAGAACTTTCCACACCTTCAGTAGTATTTATTCTCACTTCTTAACTAAGTCACTAGTCTGAAACTGGCTTAATTTTTATAAAATTCAGCAAAATTATCTCAGTGGTTTTTAACGTGTTCACTCACAAGGTCTCAGACCACTGTATTCAATGATTGATACATTATATCTATAAAAGATAAAATTAACGGTAAATAATTAGTTGTTCTCGCCATTATGCGATAATATAATGGCCCAGGGATGTGCATATTTGCCTGAGGGCCAGAGGCAAGAAGACCATTATAGGTCCAAGGGTCATTATCACATAATGACGAGCAGCAACTAAGTATTAAGAGTCTTTCTTTAACATGTAACCGGGGATAAACGACATGCTTCTATTTCATCGTTTTATTGTTGGACATACAAAAAGGAGCCTACAAACCAAATACAAAGGAATTGCAAATAATTGATTACAAAATAATAAAATTACACATTTCATCCAATTCATAAATGGAAAAGAATATGACATTACAAATATATAAATTCTTAACAGGATCAGCATAAGTATGGGTTCCAAGCATTTTCAGGAGTGTTTGGTTCCAACGTTCAGCACCTCCATTTCACATGGCGTGATATTGAGTAGATTTGGACTTCTTAAGGCCAGCAATCTTGCATAACTCCTGAATGGTGCGACTTAAAAAGTTGCGACCTTGGTCACAATGCAATTGCTCTGAGAACCCGTAGTATCGAAAATATCCTTCATAAAATGCCTTTGCTGTGGATGCAGTCTGGTTCCTGGAACAGCCTGAGCGAAACGTGTAAAATGGTCCACTATTACAAGGATATTTTCAATACCACCTTTACTGGGTTCAAGCTTTAAGAAGTCGATGGAAACCAATTCCATTGGTCTGGTAGTATGGATAGGTTACAGTTCGGCAAAAAGCTTGTTACATGGAGTCTTACGCTTGATACAGCGATCGCATCTCTCAACCCAACTGAAAATGTCCTTCACCATACCAGGCCAAAAAAACCTTTGTCTACCAAGCCACAATGTCTTCTCTTTGCCTTGATGCCCGGCACAATTATGAATACCTTTCATAGCAATGTTTCAATGAGATTCGGGAATGATAAGCTGTTCGACTTGTTGACCATCCAATGTAGCGGTTCTGTACAGAAAATTTGCTTCTCTAAGGTACTTCTGTACAGCAGGTTGCTGTTGATAAAAAAACATTTTCAGTCAGGCTAAAAAATGCAGCGGTAAAATTAAATGTAACACGCATTTCGCCAAACTAAATCCTATCCATACTACAAAGCCAATGGAATTGGTTTCCATCAAGTTCTTAAAGCTTAAGCAAGAAAATGTTTCGCGGTGATTTTAGGGTCATGCACGTGAAATATTAGTGAACACAGTCATACAACCTTTCATTTCACAGTGACCTCTCTTACGAAACAGACATTACAATAACATTACCATAGTTAGGCAAACACACGACGACACAACATTAAGGCAAATACCAATCAAATACAACATAACACGGTGGATACAATATACCAGTGATAAACAGAAAACGATACACAGGTTACGCAACAGATATGCCCGGTCTGGAATAGTAAAGGCGTTAAGACATCGGTACTTATCTTTATAATAATGGACAATTTTCGATGTTAAGAAATAAATTAGGTCAAACTTTAACAAATTAGCTGTTCCTTGAAGAACATGAAAACACGAAATAGAGTTGAACTGTTATTTTATTATTTATGATGTTTGTTATTTCTGAGAATAATTTTAGGAGCAAGTTTCTTTAATTTTTTTTGTGAAGTTAGATGATTAAACGCATCTTCTGATGTTGTCAAGTCAGAATTCACATAGATTTTGATGTCCCCGGCCAAGGATCTAGATTTTGTTTCCTGAAGTGTAGATGGTTCTAGTTCTTCTTTGGTTTCACAATGTTTGTGGAGTTTTTCGAGATTTGTTGTAGCCCTAGATGTAGATAAATACGTGACAAAATCCTTGATTTAAATTGCTTTTCGCTGTCTTCATGTTTGCAGATATATTATAAATCTACATTTTATGAATGCATGTCCGCTGGCCGGTCAATTTCTAGTTTTGGCAAGGTCATTTAATTTTTGTCTCAAGTTTATAGATCTTCAATGTGAAACTAGATTGATGTCGCTTGTTCATGTCATTTAAAAGTGTGTTTACAAGTATCTACAGTTCATTCAACAAAGGAAGCCATCATGAAAACTATATAGTTGTTTTGACACTTTGTGCTTGCGCTAATTAATGTCTTTATTGTGTAAAAAATGCAAGGCGGCCGAAAATTTCATAATCACTTGTCATAATGCTTTGGTTTTTTTTTTAACTCTAAATTGTGATACTATATATAGCTATTAAGGTATAATTGATTAAATAAATTTAAAGTAACAAGAATATATAACGTTTATGTTTATAATTCATTCATTATAAATTATGATTCTCTTTCTTATTGATTCTTTTTTATCTTCTTAATGTTTGTCTTGAGTAATAATGATGCAACTTTCTTGTAAATAAAACAAGTTTTTTGTCATAACGAGACAGAGTTATTTAATTATGTATTACGTATTAAATTTACAAATGTGTTGATCATGGTTATTAAAATTTACAAATTTATCTTACAGAAAATGGCTAATAATAATTTACTTATCTCAAACGTTCAACTATCGGACGAGGGAGTTTACCAGTGTGAGGCTGAAGACTACAACGGTTGCTATAGTTACAAAGAGGGCAAACTACAGGTGGTAAATTTGAAACCATTGGAAAAATGTAAGTTTAATAATTGCCTAAAGTAGTTCAATTGTTAATGTCTGAAATTAACATCAACATAAGAAACAGCCAAATATTTCATACAAAAACACAAAATGCCATGGCCAGAAACTATGCATATACATATGTTCCAAACATTTATTTTACTTTATATAATATGCACACAGAATCAAACATACTCGTTAACCTAGGTAGTATTCTATCAGTCTTTCACCAGGACCCTTCGAACGAAAGTGCGTATATTGGTTTGTAAATGTCGGTTGGTCTATTTTGTTCGTATTAAGAAGCATTAGACTTTTTGCCTTCGAACTTCATCAGAATGATCACCCTCAGTGATTAAAAGGCCACTATTGTTTTAAGGTGCCGATGTTTGAATGTCAATGTCACAATGACCTTGAATTTAAAACCTTTACCGCTCAATACCTTGAAAAAAAAAGACCTATTACATTAAACATGCTAGTACCTCTTTTGTTTTCGGACTGAACAAAGGTTAAGGTCAGTGTGACATTAACTGTTAAGAACTTTTTCGTCTTTTTCGTCAATAACTGAAAAAATATTCAGTAACGAGAACCAATTAACCTTTTCAAACTTCAAATGTTAATCAATCTTATTCATTTATATAGTGTAGTACTTTTGATGCCGATGCTTAAAAGTCAAGTGAAGTTCAGGACACAGAGACATTGAATGCTAAACATTATTGCTACTCAATCATTTAAGAATCATTTAAGTCATAACCTTCAAACTTCGAAGGGTGGCCGCCTTTATTGGACGCTGATGCACAAAGGTCAAGGTCAAAGTGACCTTGAATGTATTTAATATTCCTCTCAATAATTTGAGAAACATTTTACGCATAGTCTTAAAATTAGATGAGATGATAGGATCACCGCCATTGAGAAGAAGACCCCTTTGGTATTAGGGCACCAACGCTGAGAGGTCAATGACACAGTGACATAAAATGTAATAATTGTTTCTTTTCAATAACTAAAAACCCGATTTTTCCATAGCATCTTTACTTCATACGAGTATTAACCTCATAAATTAAAAATGTTTTTGGGCGCCTGTGCATAATGAATTGTCCCACAGTGACACCAAATGCAAAATATGTTTCAATGATTTAAGTATGTGCACAAATAAAAATCAGTATTTGAAATTTGTATAAATAGAACGAATGTACAAAGTAATGCCTATGCTACCTTTTTGTGTTTTAAGATATAATACAACATAAAATTGCATTACAAAGGCATATAAATATTGAATTTTCAAATTATCAGAATTATGGACAGCTTAACTGTCCACATGTCTTTTATAAGATTCAGGGATATTATGATAGAAAGGTTGCTTGCAGTTCTTTTACTTACTCAGTGGTTTTCATAGTGTTTACTTATTCTTACTACCAATATCACGTTTAAGATGAGGAGAGACATCATAGGGACATTAAAAAGTTCTTGTTTTAACCAAACTTACATTGAAATAAACTATACGTGTATAATTCGAAGTTCAGTGACTTTTAATGCAGTTCGGTAAATAATAGTTCCTTTTCAATAGAGGTACTTATCAAATCCGATAAAAAGGTGAAACATTTTCGTTTAAATGTAAGATTGTGGCATATCCATTCATGAAGAGGGTCGGGTGATGTCATCAAGAATATCAAAGGGTTCAGAAGCCTTACCTGGAATGCATCCATGGCATGTTATATTCAGAACTAAAGGGGTATGTAACTGCTTACTCATAGCTAATAACACTAGTTGGAATTTAAACAAATAATAAGATTCAATGTTTAACTCAGCAATCAATTGATTTATATTAGCCACATTTATATACTTCTTTACGTAGGACTCATGTGCGAAGAAATATACGAGTTGACGAACCTACCTAACTTTCAGTATAGCTGATTTTTTCTTCCACATTTTAAAGTTTGTAAACATGTATAACTGACTTTTGTTTGTGTGTTTGTGCGTAATCCTGTATACGCTAGTGCGTATGTGTGTGTTTTAGTGAATTGTTGCGTTGGGTGATTTTGATATACATTTAATGTATACATTTGTTGATTAATAGACTTATAAACATAGGCTTAAGAAAGAATCTTGTCGTTTTTACTTTTTGTCACTGAAATATATGCCCTTTATACTTAAAATTGTATCCAAGATCTTTGAATTAAAAAGTAATATGTTGAGAGATAATCATTTTTGATAGGACACGGACAATTGACTTAATAAACATCTTTAACATTTTTACAATAAAATTGGATAAAACTACTATATTTACTCTTTGTAAAACTGTCAAGGCCCCTAATGGGACCCCTTCTGACCCTAGGATCATGATTTGAACAATATTCCTAGAGAACCACATAAAAATGTTATATTCCAAATATGAAAGCTCTAGGGCTTTTGACTTTTGAAAACGATGGATTTGTTTTAGGTTTTTCTATATTTGTTTGTTTGTTTTGGGTTTTACGTCACATCGACATAGTATAGGTCATATCGCGACGTTCCAGCTTTACTGGTGGAGGAAGACCTCAGGTGCCCTTCCGTGCATTATTTCAGGCACGAACGGGTACCTGGGTAGAACCACCGACGTTCCGTAAGCTAGCTGGATAGCTTCCTCACATGAAAGAATCCAAATTCCCTGTCGGGATTCGAACCCACAGAGGTGAGGGGCAAGTGGTTTGAAGTCAACGACCTTAACCACTAGGCCACGGACGCCCCATATTTTTCTATATAACTTTATGAAAAACATATTGGGCCTTTTTAGACCCCAGGTACAATATTTGAACTAACTTTGTAGAGGACCATTTGGTGAAGGTACATCAAATGGTCTGGTTCGTGTAATATATGGAAAGTGCAGTTTTTTCAAATTTTCCAATATAAATCTATGTTAAACTGAGGAGCCCCCTTATGGGCCCTTTTAAACCAAGAGGCATAATTTTAACAATCTTTGTAGAGGACCATTTGATGATATTACATACCAAGTAGCAAATTTCTAGGCTTTGTTGTTTTTGACAAGCAGATTTTTTAAATATCTTTTTAAAAAAAAGTTCGGTTTCCATGGCCACCATTTTTATCAATGGAAATCAATTCTTTTTACAACGATTGTAAAGCTTCATGCAATGAACGTGCCTTACAGGTATTATTAAATTATGCTAAGTGGTATTGGAGGAGAAGTCATTTGAGTGAAAAAGTTAGCGCATCGACGGACGGACGGATGACAGACGTCGGACGACAGACAAAACGATGTCACAAATGCTTTTCTTGTCACACCGTGACAGGTGAGCTTATAATCGATAAGCCCTATGCGGGCCCTTTTGCATCCTAGGAGCATTTTTTAACAAACTTTTTAGAGGACCACTAGATCATGCTACATACCTTATATGAATGCTGTACGCCTTGTGGATATTGATAAGAAGATTTTTAAGATTTCCCTATGTTACTTACACAAATGATGAGACCCCTGGCAGAGCCTTTTTTGACCCTAGGATCTAATTTGAATAGTCTTTGTAGAGGACCACTAGATGATGTTACATACAAAATATCAAAGCTACCTGCCTTGTGGCTTTTGAAAAGAAGATTTTTATTTATTTTTGAACTGATAACCCCCCTGGCAGGGCCCATTTTCAACATAATTTTATTACTCGTTGTAGAGGACCACTAGATCATGTTACATACCAATTATTAAAGCTCTACACCTTTTTGGATTTTTACAAGAAGATTTTCACTATATAACTTTATATAAAACTGATTAACTCCACACCTTCTCCCCGACATGGCCCCCTTTGATCCTATGGTCATTATTTGAACAATCTTTGTATTTCATACAATTTCTCAAGGGTCTACGCAATATTTTTTAAGATATCTCTATAAAAGTTTATATAAAAAATAAGGAGCCAAATGGAAGGGCCCCTTTTGACGCTAGGTTATAATTTGAATATTTTTTAGGAAGACCACTCGATGCTGTAGCATACCAAATATCAAAGCTGTAGGCCTTGTGATTTTGACGAGAAGAATATTTTAATATTTTTTTCTTTAATGTCGATATGACGCTGGGAGGGCCCCTTTATCATCCTAGGGGCAGTATTTGAACTTTCATCGTTGTAGATGACCACTAGATCATGTTACATACCATATTATTGACACGAACATTTTCCCTACATAACTTTGTATAAAAGCAAAAAGCCATCTTGACAGGATCCCTTTTGATCCTGGGGGCATCATTTGAATAATCTTTGTAGAGAACTACTAGATGATGTTAAATACCAAATATCAAAGCTGTAGGCCTTGTGATTTTTGACAAGAAGGATTTTAAAGACATTTTTTAAAAATCGAGTAATCACCATGGCCGGGCCTCTTTTGATCCTATGGGCATAATTTGAACAATCCTTGAAGACGACGACCAGATCATGTTACATACCAAATATCAAGGCTCTAGGCCCTGTGGATTTTGACGAGAACATTTTTAAGATTTCCTTTATAACTATAGATAAAACAGATGATCGCCTTGCAGGGCCCCTTTTGACCCCAGGGTCATAATTTGAACAATCTTTGTAGAGAACAATTAGATCATGTTACATAACAAATATCAAGGCTCTTCACATTCTGGTTTTTGACAAGAGGTTTTTTTAAAATTTTGATTACAAATCTCTTTAGGTTGTTTAAGTTGCCATGGCAACCGGACTTCTTCAAGGAATTTATTTTGTTAATTACTTTAGTAGAGCTTCATGTAAGAAACATGCCTGCCAAGTTTCATGTCATTTTGCCAAGCGGTATTGGAGGAGAAGTCATTTAAATGAAACAAATTAACGAACGAACGGTTGGACTGACGGACGATAGACAACACAATATCACAAAAGCTCACCTTGTCACTTTGTGACAAGCGACCTTAAAATAAATCTTAAACAGTACATGGAGGTTACAAATATTAATGCGCAATACTTCTGTAAACGTATTTTGTTATGGTTAATCGTCGCACAACATAGTTTAGGTCATATGGCCAATTTACAGTTTTACAGGTAGAGGAAGACCTTAGGTACCCTATTCTTAATTATTCAAATTATCGACCAGTTTCACTTATAGGTATAATAGCTTTATAGGTAAAGTTATGGAACGAATTTTGTTTAAGTATATCTATAACTATTTTCATGAAAATAATCTAATCTATAAAAATCAGTCAGGTTTCCTACCTGGACATTCTACAGTGTATCAATTAATTGACATTTACAATCAAATTTGCAAAGCGTTTGATGACAAGAAATCGACTTGCATCGTTGTTTGTGATATTAGTAAAGCCTTTGATCGTGTAGGGCATAAGGGTTTGATTTTCAAATTAAAACAATATGGAATTACAGACAATATTCTTAAATGGATGTCTAGTTACTTAATAAGTCGAAAACAAATAGTATTCGTTGGATCTACTTTTTTTCTGAGGAAAGAACCATTAATGCCGGCGTGCCACAGGGCTCAGTACTTGGACCTCTACTTTCTCTTATTTTCGTGAACGATATTACAGATTCTCTGTCTAGTGTAACACGTTTATTTGCCGACGATAGTTCATTATCAGTTAGTTCTAATAATATTAACCATATCGAATCAACATTAAATGACGACCTAAATATATTATCAAAATTGGCAAAACAATGGCTTGTTAAATTTAATCCGACTAAAACAGAAGTATTATTTCTCTCTCTTACAGACAAAACGTGAACGTACCTTCACTTTTCTTTGATAATACACGCTTAACGTTTGTTGACAACCATAAACACTTGGGTATTACATTTAGTAAAGATGGTTCATGGCATGAACATATTACAAATATAGCATCTTCCGCCACAAAAGTTTTAGGAATTATTCGAATGTTAAAGTTTAAGCTTAAACGGAAAACTTTGAATCAAATATATATATCTTATCTTAGACCAATTATTGAATATGCATCTATTGTTTGGGATAGCTGCACAGTTTTAGACAAAATTCAGTATGACGCTGCACGAATTGTAACTGGCTTAACAAGTTCTGTATCAATAGAACGTTTACTAAAAGAAATAGGGTGGGTTTCATTATCAGACAGAAGAAACATGCAGAATTTCATTTTGGTATATAAATATAGCCGTGGAGAATTACCCTGTTATATGTCTGAACTTTTTCCAAATACCGTTTTAGAAGCAAATACATACAATTTGAGAAACAATTCTGACTATGCTACTATGGCACGCCGGCTTGAAATCTATGCTAAATCTACAATACCTTCATCTATCAATTTTTGGAACAATTTGGACACTCATTCTCGTACTGTAGACACATTATCAGCTTTTAAACGTAATCTAAAAGAAAAATTTAAACCCCCAATAGTTCCCCCATTCTTCATTTCTGGTGAAAGATTTTCACAGGTCCATCATGCAAGAATACGTAATAAATGTAGTAACCTAAACTCCGACTTATTTTACAACCACTTACGTGATAATCAAAAATGTGACTGTGGATATACCATGGAGGATGCAGAACACTATTTTTTTCAAATGTCCGTTATTTCATCAACTATTCATTAATACCCGCCCATATCATCCTTTAAGTGTAAAGAAACTGCTGTTTGGAATTGATAACTTGTCGCCTGAAGATAATGACATTATTTTTGGGCATGTTCAAAAATATATAAAGAATACGAATCGTTTTAGAACTTAATATATCTTAATGATAATTAAATATAACTCCATGTTTCTATTTTTAATGCTGGTCCAGTAACGGAAATGGAGGCGAAACCTGTTTTTTTTTTTTTTTTCGAGGAAAGGTGAACAGAAGTTTGGATGTTTTTAGAATGTGTGTTTATTTTTTTTTCTATTTCATGATATTTAAACCTCATATCAATTTTTTTTTTCTCTCATAATATTGTCATCTAAATACTTTGATATCAATATATATATATATATAGAAACAAACTGTAAATATTGCTCTGATGATGCGCAAATAACATATATTTTCTTGTTTCTTCGCCTAACACATTAATTACGTAAACAAGTGTTGTATCTTTATAATGAACAGTTTGTTTGTTATTCAAACTTGCCTGGGAAGGGCCTTTATTAATGTTGGTAAAACTTGTGGCCCAACCCATTTGCTTCAAACTGTTAACATACATGTTTCCTTATCCGTATTTATTGTATTCTGTTTTGTATTAATGTAATCTTTATGTTACATGTACATGTTTCAAGCAATAAAATATGATTAAATCAAAATCTTAATTATTTCATGCACATGAAAATGCTCCAAATTCTCTCTCAGTACTCGCACTCAAAGCAATGAGAGGCAAGTGGTTCTTATAAGAACTATATGAAAATGCGTTCGCTGACAAAAATGATCTTGTGGTTCTGACATGTCGTCTCAAACTCCTCACAGTGATTACCTCCCTTGGCAGAATTGTAATCACTGCCTTCAAAGACGTCACATGATGATGAAAGTCACATGACGTAACGTCGAAATTCAAATGTAAAATATCGACCGTTACATAGAAAGTCTAACGTCATTTTTCTCTTTCTGTTTTATTTTTAACTTTAGTGCCTACGTTCGATATAGTTTATCAAAAAAATTATCAAAAGTATACAAAATAACGAAAAATATATTCAAAAGCTAAACAATTTAAAATATCAAAATATTGTCTTGGTAGAAAATATTCTCATAATTTTTAATATTATTTCTAAATATTCATATTATTCATTTATTTATTCATAAACATTGTTAAATAAATGAGAGAAAAACTTATCTGATAGATAAAAGCAGTAGATAAAACAATTTTTGAAAAAATATAGTATATCAGAAATTATGATATATTGGACTTTGGTGGCAAGAATTAAGGGGAGATCACTGCGTGGAGATTGATGTCGTCTATGTAATAATTAGATCAAACAACGTAGATAAGACGATTGGAAATGTAAAATGGTTGAAATGTTTAGGTGTAGAAAATGCTATTTAGTGTCTGAAGGTCTCTTGTTTATTACATAAACATAAAGCATTTAAGTCAGATACCAGTGAAGGGAAAAACTACAAAAAGCCTCAATATAGATATAGGGTATTTTTTACAGTAAATATGAAATTCTCTTGGGCCATACTAATGGATTTGTGTGCAGCCTTGTATGATGGCATGCTTTTAGTCTCGTGTTGATCATGAAAAAACTGTAAATGTTTTTGATTGTTATACTCGTACAAAGTGCATGGCAAGGTGTTAGACAAATAAATTTGTTCTATGTGTTGTTTGATTATTTTTCGGAGAGAGAAAGGGGTGGGGGTCATTTTTCATATTTGAAGTCCCTTTAACCGCGTTATCAAACTGCAAAAAATGCATGCTTATTGTATCGTATCTGTTACGTATTTGATAGCACAAAATACAATCATGCAACACTATTCGTCAAAATGAAATTAGTTAGAAATTTTAATGACTGCAAATAAAAATGTATTTTTACATTTCAAGGGGGCAAGTAGAAAATTAGCATTTTGTGGTGGTACATTGATATCCCAGAGATACGTGATAACTGCTGCTAACTGTATCATCGAGTTTAAGTCAATATTTGGTGTTCCTTTTTCGGCAGAAAATGTGGAATTTTTACTGGGTAAAATGTATTTTTATGCTCCTTTAAGTGAAAACAAATGAAAATACACCAAAGTTGTAAATTCTTGTCACAAAATAGTTTCTTACTTACTAACAAAATTAACTTTTTGTTTTTGACCAAACTTTGAAACGCCATAAAAATCTTTCTGTTTTAATAGTAAAGGATATGATTATGCATTTCCAAGTATTGTATGTTCACCTGGGCCAAATTTTTCAGTACTTGTAAGCTAAGGGGTGACAGAAATATATTTTAAGTCATTATTAAACATAACGCTAACATCTACACTATGTTATATACAAGAAGAGATTAAGGATAATTCTTGATTTTCAATATATTGAAAATATGTTATACTACAAATATATGTTTCATACATAAGAGTAAATGAACGTTTAATGAACAATATCTTGCTTTGAATGAATTCAGGCACAACAGATTGTCTAGGAACTATGAATGAGGGGGAAAGAAGAACAGTACGAACCTTCACTGTTCATCCATATTACGAAGACAGAGGATTTTATGATAATGATATAGCATTGATAGAATTGGACAGTTTGGTTGAATACAACGATTATATACGTCCTATATGTGTTGAACCGGCGGAATACAATGACTGGACGTTTCTAAAAAACAGTGGCTCCTTTGGTCGTGTGTTTGGGAAAGTCGCTGGATGCGGTGCAACAAAGTCAAGTTTTTTTAGAAGCAAATTGATGCCCGAGAAACTGATGGTAGTTATTTCAGATATTAATACAATGTATTAAGATTCAAAGAAAGTACATGAGTAAATGTTTTTGTCCGTTTTGCTGAACACTGGTTAGTAATACTTTATTAGATTTATTTGTATTAAAATGATATAAGCATGAAAAGAGATTTAGTGATCCTAACAATCAGTTGTAAGATTAGTGGTTTATAATGGTTAGCACTGTAATTGTGCACGGTTGTTACTTTGTTCGTATGTTAAATATAAAGACAGTCGTGATTTACAGAATAAGTTGTGAAAAAAATATATGCCAAGTTTTAATGAAACAAATGACCGGATATAACCTTTTTTATTTATTATACGTTTTAACATAGTTACATAGATTTAACGTACACATCAATACATAATAATATCAAAGATATAAAAGATTTTGTTTATATTGAATGTTTTATCTTATGTGTAATTTTCACTTAGAATGTCATTATTTTTAACTTCAATAAATTATAACAATGACTGAAAGTTAAAAAAAAGAGGATTGAGGTGAGAAAAGAGTGATCATTCCAATGTATCGTTTACACATATTTTAAGTTGTAATTAAATCTTTATATATGTTAATGACGTAATGTTTGTAGTAAAAAGTACATACTATAAGTTTAAAAGGGACATTTTCTTAAGATATTACTCAACCTTGTTTTGAATAATTGCAATTTCGTTTTTCAAAGTTATTCTGAGTTTTAGATATGACAGAAAATGATCGAAAAAGAAGTTATTTTTATCTATTTTTCAGTTGAAAAATAAAAAACATCATTAGATAAATAATGAAATTTATTACATCACTCTGCTAAATGTTTTGCAAAATACCAAAACGTTTTTAAGCTGAAAAGAACATGCGTTACATACGTTAAAAAGTTTCCTAGTCTATTCCACACATTTTGAACAAATTGAACAAATTGAAATTCCAAGAATAGATGTTCCATACTTTCAGGTTGCATGAACAGAAATTACAGAAGTTTGTTCTCGATAGCTTCATTTTGAATTGATATTTATTTGTTGTTTATTATTAATTGTACGAATTGGAAATTTATCCTTATAAGTTCTTATTTTGGTATCAATAGTAACTTAAACATTTGGCTTTAAACAAAGTTCTATTTTATATCATTATTTTCCAAACATATTCCCATTTATTTTCAGATTTTTTTTTGTTTTGGTTAAACCTGTATTTGCTTTGTATTTAGTAACTTATTTGGTGTTTTATTTTCTTTGATGTAACTAGGGTCTCTATTTGGAGTGTAAATAACATTTTTATCTTTACGAATTTGTTTTATATTGAGATTTATGCGCGTGATGATTTGGTAGAATTTTAGCAATGCATTACTTTCTAAATTATATAATTCTTTGAAAGGCTAAAAAGTGTAGAAGTATTTTCCACAGAAATGTTCAAAGCTATGAGATGCAGTGTTATGCCAATAAACCAAGTTATTAGGATAAAGGTCAGGGTCGCACTTATTGGTTATTGAAAAATGCTTGTTCGGAGCAAAACTTCTACATTCATCTGGGGATTTTGAATGTGATTTGGCACAAATTTCAACATTTTGAGGCTTAGTATAGCGCGCATAATCTAGGTCCATGCTACCAAAGTCAAGGTCATATAGAGAGGTCAATGCTAATTTGAAACAGAATATATGTACAGGAATTTATTGATGAATTGAAACAAAAATGATAACCACCATGACTACAATTGTGACACATGCAATGTAGGTTAATATTTGCAAGGTCTCAGTCACTGACGATGATAAAAACCAGATATTGTACGTATATTTTCTATAGCATATCTTCTATGTGCAAATATATAATACCCACATCTCTGTCAAAAGCTTTTGTGACGGGCGTTTTATTTCTATGCAACATCGTTCAAAGTATAATCTTTTTACTTCGGCAAAGGAATGTCAAACTTATCCTTATTTTCACTGAACTTCATAATTTTATGATGTATACTTTTAAACATCAAGATGTAATTTAATCGCTAGCATTAAAAGTACGTGCTTTATTATAGATCATGTATCTTGTGATTAAGGTTGTAACCATATTTAAGTGAAAATGTGTATATAATTATGGTTCTAAAACAATTTTCAAACAACAAAAAATATGTAAAATATGTATTGCAATTATTTGTCCACATTATGTGTATTCATTAAAATTGGTGCATTCATTTCTTATTGAAATACTTGACTTGGACTTTATAGAAAATAAATTTGTTATTACCTCAATTTAATAATCGGTTAATGTCTTTACAAATATTGCTTTTTGGACCGTACAATATTGATAAATCTTCATTTGAGCATTATATTTATGATATAAAACCATAAAAATAAGTTACAGAATCTTTAATATTTTACATTTTAATAGTTACCACAAAATCTAGCAATATGTGACAATATAATGTATTACTTACTCAAAATACTAGTATAACATTGAATTAACATTATACCAATAACAATTAACGTCAAAGTTATTTATTTTATGTGAAGGACTCATTTATTTATATCTTATACATGTTCTTGTCGTATTGATTTTACAAAAAAGAAGTCCAGGTATTTGATTAACAGACTATCGTAAGATATTCAGGTCGAAATGCGTATATGTATATTAGAAGCAAAAGTATTATCGAGTACACCGATTACAAAGTAATCAATTAAATGATGATAAGAATTACTTATATTAAGTTTTTTGTCAATTTGAATTTAAAAATGTTTTTTACTTAGTTCAAGTCTTAGTTTAATAATATTTATAATATATACCTATTTCATTTTATAGGATGTATATGTTCCGTATGTAGACAGAGAAACATGTCTTGAATCAATGGGCAAAAAACGCTTTAGACTCACTGACACTATGTTTTGTGCTGGGAGTGATGTAAGTATAATATATTTGTAAGAATTTGTTTCTTTACATTAAACATACTCTAACGTTGAGTGTTTCGGTTTTGCTTTGAAATATAATATGAAATGTAAGACAATAGACTGAACATAATAAATTGTGAATAGGACACGTACTGTTTAAAATCTAGCTAAGTAATGTTTAAAATAAATTATTTTCATTTCTGGAAGCACTCATTACTATTGAAGATAAATCTCAAAATAACACACACACACACGCACACACGCACCCACGCACTAACACGCCCGCACACGCACACAAATATAACAAATAATAATATTATCGAGCTCATTAGCTAAAGTTTTTCGATATTTTCTATTTCTTTGCAAAATGTATTAGAAAAATAAGCACAAGCATGTCTAATGTATTTGAATGTTTAACAAAAGTTTAGCGGCTATAGCAAACATACATTAGTTTATCATAATAAACCATCCTCTTAAAAGGAGACAGAAGCAAAGGCTTGTTTCTTCTTTTTGGATTTTCAATCCAATAGTCTATTGTTGTCCTCGAAATAAACACACTAAGCAGTTCTAGGTGCACAGATTTTCTCATTATGAAGAAAAGACTGGAAGTTGCCTAACGTGGGTCAGAATAGAACATTTTAGACTTAACGCTCAATATCGCCGTGAAATATGGGAACGAAACAATACCCATCATGTCAAAGACACCTTCCATGGCTTGTTCTTGCCATGCAATTTGCTGAAAAAACTAGTGATTCTGTTTGCTTTTAATTTTAATTTAACAAGCAAAAATTACATTACATATCAAAACAGAATGATATATTATTTTTATAGACAAATATGCTGGAAATTATCACCATAAAAAACTTTCATTTTTTGTCATTCCTTTGCCTGTGTTTCCTTTTAAAATATTTATGTTTACCAGCATTTATTTTTCTCCCAAATCAAAGATTGGTAAAACTGGGGACAGTTGCGAAGGGGACAGTGGAGACGGCTTAATCATGGCAACAAGCACAAGATGGGTTCTTACTGGAATCGTTTCTTGGGGCAGGGGATGTGATGTGGATAAATACTACGGTGTTTACACAAATGTTGGCATGTTCTATAATTGGATAGAGAGCGTTACAAAATTTAACGAAGAGGAGGTGCCAGACTTTATGAATCATAATTGATCTGGGACAGTGAATATTTGTTGCTTTGACATGACACAATAGACATTTTTATTCTTTGCTTATGTTTTTTTTTGTAAATATATTTGATAGACAGTGATAAGCATATATTAATTTAATCTTGATCAATATTTGATGAACTTTTATTTGTGTATTTTAAAATATTTTCTGTCCCATCATGCAAAAATGCCCTTTAAGAAAAATAATCTCAATGTAAAGAAACGGCATAAAAACAAGAGATATTTTGTTGTTTCTGTTTTTTTAGTATGGAAGGAATTGCGTTAAGAATTTATTCAATCTGATTATTATAAGAACTATTGAATGATGGAATATTTCATAAAGTAAGGAAACGCAATAAAAGATTTACTGGTATATGTCTATACTTAAAGTCTATCAAGCTGATATTGTTGTATTTGTCATATAATTAAAAGTAAAATACAAGTAACAAGTTTTATTTTATGCTTACTAATGAATTATAGAAATTTATCAGTGATTTAAAATTGATAATCCACTGTTTCAAAACAGTGAAATTACCAAAATGGTAATTTCACTGTTTTGACTGAACTACTTTTTTCTAATTGAATTACCTCCCTTACTTTATTATGCCCCCCTTCGAAGAAGAGGGGGTATATTGTTTTGCTAATGTCGGTCTGTCTGTCTGTCTGTCGGTCCGTCCGTCGGTCTGTCGGTCTGTCCGTCGGTAGACCACATGGTTTACGCTGATTATCTTGAAAAGTATTTATCACAAAGTCTTCATATTTTACATAGTAATTGGTCATAACTAGTAGATGACCCCTATTGATTTTGGGGTCACTAGGTCAAAGGTCAAGGTCACAGGGACCTTAAATGTGAAAATGCTTTCCGCTGATTATCTTAAAAAGTATGTATCACAAAGTCTTCATATTTCACACAGTGATTGGTCATTACTAGTAGATGACCCCTATTGATTTTGGGATCACTAGGTCAAAGGTCAAGGTCACAGGGACCTTAAATGTCAAAATAGTTTCCGCTGATTATCTTTAAAAGTATGTATCACAAAGTCTTCATATTTCACACAGTGATTGGCCATTACAAGTAGATGACCCCTATTGATTTTGGGGTCACTAGGTCAAAGGTCAAGGTCACAGGGACCTTAAATGTCAAAATGGTTTCCGCTGATTATCTTTAAAAGTATGTATCACAAAGTTTTCATATTTCACACAGTGATTGGTCATCACTAGTAGATGACCCCTATTGATTTTGGGGTCACTAGGTCAAAGGTCAAGGTCACAGGGACCTTAAATGTCAAAATGGTTTCCGCTGATTATCTTTAAAAGTATGTATCACAAAGTCTTCATATTTCACACAGTGATTGGTCATCACTAGTAGATGACCCCTATTGATTTTGGGGTCACTAGGTCAAAGGTCAAGGTCACAGGGACCTTAAATGTCAAAATGGTTTCCGCTGATTATCTTTAAAAGTATGTATCACAAAGTTTTCATATTTCACACAGTGATTGGTCATCACTAGTAGATGACCCCTATTGATTTTGGGGTCACAAGGTCAAAGGTCAAGGTCACAGGGACCTTAAAATGTGAAAATAATTTCTGCTGATTATCTTAAAAAGAATTCATCACAAAATTTTTCATATTTCACATAGTGATTGGTCATCACTAGTAGATGACCCCTATTGATTTTGGGGTCACTAGGTCAAAGGTCAAGGTCTCAGGGACCTTAAAATGTGAAAATGGTTTCCGCTGATTATCTTGAAAAGAATTCATCACAAAGTCATCATATTTCACATAGTGATTGGTCATCACTAGTAGATGACCCCTATTGAATTTGGGGTCACTAGGTCAAAGGTCAAGGTCACAGGGGCCTTAAATGTCAAAAGGGTTTCCGCTGATTATCTTGAAAATTATTCATCACAAAGTCTTCATATTTCACCTAGTTATTGTTCATAAGTATTAGATGACCTCTATTGATTTAGGGGTCATTAGGTCAAAGGTCAATGTCACATGGGCCTTAAATGTCAAAATGGTTTCTGTTGATTTTTCCATAATTGAACACTTCCATGTACCCATTTTTGGCAAGTTTCTTTAATAAAATTACCAATTATGTGAGTCAATGGCTAGAAAGGGGGGTATATGTGTCGTTCGACATTCTTGTTCCAATTATTTTTTCCCTTTGATATTCATGATTTTTTTTTTATATTATTTAAATATCTATCATTTATACAAATATATATGATATAAATTAATACTAAAATATCAACATACAATATAGTTTTATTAAAAAAAAAAATCATCACATAAGATATATTACCTCCCTTTTATCACCGTCTGCTATCATAATTTTACAATGGAGGATTTAGAAGAAATTTGAGATTTTGAATTTGAAGCATTTTTTGGACATCTTTTCGATGAAGAAGCACACTTTGAGGAGGTAACATCCCAAGAAATACAAAACGATGAGAAAAAACAAAATAAGCCAAATGAAAGAACATTCAGAACAGTAAATGTTGACCGATAAATATACCAGCCTATAAATCCGGTTCTGACATAATATCTAACACTGTCTAATGTCCTTGAAAAAGTTCACACGTGCAAAATAATGTACACGTTTTGTTTTATCACAAAACGTAAAATGTTTCCAAAATCCTCTCTGTTAAGTAAAATATTTCAACTGACTGATAATTATATACCAGTCTATAAATTAAATAAAATTCCTCAACTTAGTTGAACAAATTCTGTATAAAAATATCAATAAATTTTTCAATTATCAAAACATGTGATCTCTAAGTCGACGAAATACAGAATGACCAAAATGCCCAGGAAACAAATGGTCAAAAATATTTATCGCCAAAAACAGAAGCGACCAATAAAAAGATGTTTATTGCTGACGTAAATCTACCGCCAAAAACAAAAGCGACCAATAAAAAGATGTTTATTGCTGACGTAAACCATAAACAAAATTCGACTAATGAAAAAACACTGAAAAGGTCAACTTCATTCAACCTTATAATTAAGTTATTTTTAAAACAAAATAATCCAGTTGATCAATTTTTAGAAACTTCAGTCAACAAAAACACAAAAAAGAACAGTGATATCAAATATTTTAACGCATTCCTACAGTCTAGAAATGAAATAAGAAAACCAGAATTCATTCCACCAGACACTTTGAACACATATCTTTGTGAATTTCTGCTAGGTGCAAGCAAACCTGATGGAAAAGATTATGAACCTACTACTTTAAGGGAATTTGTGAGCTCCATTGACAGATATCTTAAGTCAAAAAGTTCGAAAATGTCAATTATTAATGATGTTGAATTCTGTAAAACTAGAATGGTCTTAAAGAGAAAGCAAAAACAGCTGAAAAGCTTGGGATATGGCAATAAACCAAAAACAGCAGCACCTCTAACAGAAGAACACTTAAATAAAATGTACGAATGTAAAACCCTGGGTGACGACAATGCACATGCTCTCATTCATTCTCTTTGGCTCATCTGCACAACATATTTTGGAATGAGAACTGGTCAGGAAATCTGAGGTGGGGAGACATAAATTTAGAAATGGATGACCAAACAGGAGAAGAATACTTGATTTTGGACACAGAAAGGCAAACGAAAACAAGGACTGTTGCAAATCCAAAGGATGCAAGGTAAAAATATTCTTTAAAGATACAAAAAAAAAACAAGTTTGAGTACAGTAGAGCTATAAAAAATAAAATTCGCAATTGTCAGTCTGCAATAATATAATGCATGTTTTTTATTTTCTTTGAAAATGTATCTTCTCCTTAAAATTATTTAAACCAAGTTGTCAATAATTTGTTACAACAACATAAATATTATTATTTTATGAATGATAATCAATGTGCAGATAAGAAAAGAGCAAACTGAACTTTTTTTTATTAATTTTACAGGCTTATCAAACCAAAAGCATTCAGCAATCCAGAAAAATCCACAGCGAGACCCTGTTTACCTGTACAAATTATACAGTCTAAAGCGCCCAAATGCTTCAAATACAGATGACAGCCCATTTTTTTCTGGTTCCCGGTAGTCATCAACAAAAATGCTGGTTCAGGAACTCACCAATGGTAATTAACAAAATCTATTCAATCATGAAAGAAATGAAAGAAGATGCAGGGATTGAAGCCCCACGCATAACCCCATATAGGTAAGAATTTACTCAGTGTATTGGTGACTTGTATTTTCAGTGAAATACTACTATTATTCAAGTGATGAAATAAAAATGATATTACAACTACTGTATATTCGTATAAAAAAATATGAAATAAATTCAAACAGAAAAGCTAATTAAAAATCAACAATTGTTACTTACAACTTAGAAGCATCTCTCTTGTTGTAGCACAACACACGGTTACACATGCAGGAATTCAAAAAAGATATCATTTTTGATGACAATTATTGATTGCTGATGATAAATTCTTCATAAATTTTACATTGATGTCAAAATGAATACACAGTTGATAACAGGCGTTCGGCACAACCTCAAACTAACTGTAGATGAGACAAAATACAAAATCAGTGATCTCGAGTGGAGTAACAAACTAACCTGACTTGTTTTGTTTTTTATCTTCAGTGCAAGGAAGCGTCTAATTCAAAAGCTGTCTGATGATGGCGTGCCAGCCAATCAAATTGTTCAAATATCCGGCCACAAGAATGTCAACAGTCTGAATAATTACAGTAAACTGAACAATGCACAATGTGAAAATATTTCAAATATTCTAACTGATAGGCCATCAACATCAAATCAGTCTGTAGCTCCATGCAATTCAGCACTTGATACCAACACCCCACCCACAACATTTAATAGAAAGAGTGAAGGTGCTGCATCTAGACGTTTCGGCAATATCAGGTTAACGCCCCCTGGGGGCATTTGCATTTCATTATTTTTTTTACCTCTGTTAGTGCGCGATTGTTTTCTTCATCTGTGTCATTAAGACGCTTGCATATTGTAATTAGTCACGTGATACATATATATATATATATAGAAGTTGAAATCTCAAAATAATCACATGATGCTTAACCCCCTCCCATGAACTAAAATACAATTTAGCAAGTTAATTATTATTTAAATAATTGGATAAAAAAAGCATTATGGCCACATAAGGTCATACGCTTGCTGGACCAATAATATACAAAAGCTAAAATATTTCTGAATTTCGTCCACCACGAAGTTCTACATAGTTATATAATGTAATGAGTAAATTGACAAGTATAAATAAGTTGTAGCGGATTTCACGTGAATGAGAAAGCACGCTTTTTTCGTGTTTTTCTTTTTTTATTTCGTGGGCCACAAAAGGGATACATTATGTGAACTAATAGTAATTTTAGGTACTGATTTAAATCTTAATTTTGAAATGGAAGCTTATTTATTTTTTGTGGTTATTTGACGGATTATGTGAAATTCATATTAAATAGTAAAGGGAAAATTGCCTACAATGTAAAACAACGATACGCATACATTTTCGTCCCGGGTAGGTTACCTTTTTGTTTTAAATATGGTTCATTGTAAGAAAGTATTTTCAGACATTTCCTTCAAAACAATGCCCAGTCAAATTTGGTAGAATAAGTAACGGAATGAATGTTATTAAAGCTGAAAGTATGGTCCATATCGACATAATATATATTGTCAAAAGGCAAATGCCCCGGGAGAGTTTACGACTATGTTAAACTAGAGTAGGCAAACGTCCCGGGAAAGTTGCCTTTTTATTGTAAATGTCATTCATTCCGTAATATATATATTCAGACAGTACCCCCAAAACATTGCCAAGCCCCATTTTTTAAAATTATAAAGGCCCCCGAAGAAAACCCTCTGTCGGATAGGGTATTATACTACGATAAAAATGTACAACACGTTGTGCCTGGTTTATACGTCTATTCAAACTACTAACGCCTATACTACAAAACATAGGAAGTGACGTCCTCTAACGTCACGCATACGTTGGCGTTATTTAACGGCACATGCATATTAGCGCAATTCCCGACATTCTGGGGGCCGCAAAATGATAAATTATTAAATATTAAAATAAATATCAGTTAATTTCAACAAATCTTAGATATAGATTCTAACTCCTTTCTAAAATACATTTAAATAAAAAGTCATTGTTTTAAAATAACACAGATGTCTCTCAATTGATAATTCATATCTTATATATGTTTATAATCTGTGTTCGCGAAATTGTAACTTCAATAATAACTGTACTCATTTCTCTTTAACGTTTCTCTACGTGTCGTAATCTATGAACGCTTCATGTGGGGTGCTTGATTGTAAAGTTGCAGTCTGTGCTTGATTTGTGGGTTGATATTCGGGTGAAGACTGGGTTGACTCGCTAGCACCGATATTTAGATTCGAATCTAGACTACTTTCACATATACTAGTGTGATGTTTTCTTCTACATTTGAAGCACTTGTAAGTTGATGGACAGTTAATGACTTGGTGGTTGATATTCAAGCAATTAAAACATAAATGCTTATTTCTTAATATGTCTTTTCTAGCAATCACATCAGTTACTTTTGTACAGTTTTTGGTAATGTGAAATTCGTTGCAAAATATACACTGTTCCTGGTCATCAAACATTTCGCGTGCGGAATTCTGTGTCACGTGACTTCCGGTTCCTGTTTTCTGTCTGGCGCCCGTGAAAAACGACGCTGTAGTTCTATAACCAGCTAAATCATCTGTAGTCTGTCCGGCCTCCATGATATTCAATTCACGGTATAACGCTTTTCGTAAAGTTTCTAATAACCACTCATCGCTGCCATTTTCTCGTGCTAAACTCTTTCGAATTTCTGCCGGAAGTTTGTCTATAATGACTGGTACTAAAAGCGTTCCATATGTATTTTGATTTTGGCCTAGGGACTCCAATCCACGGATATAAGCTTCTAATTTGTCGATATAATTTCTCATACTGTATAGAGTATTGCTCGGGGCTGGCAGGTTTAGTAATGCCTGTATATACGCATGCATGATTTTATGAGACTGTCCGAACCTCTCCTTCAGTAAATCGACTGCTTGAATGTAATTTGCATGCGTAAGTGCAAATCCTTGAATAACTTGAGCCGCACTGCCTTCTAGTTGCGTCTTCAAATAATTAAATTTTTGTACTTCTGTAAGATTCGGGTTTTGATGAACAGAGGAATCAAAAGCATCCCAAAAACTTTGCCATTCGAGAATGTCACCACTAAAGACAGGCGGTGATAATTTCGGCAGTCTGTGATAAAGCGACGTGTTTGAATGAAATGTACTCACATTTTTCAAAGAACTGTTACCATTATTCACGTTATTATTTTCGATCAGGGAACCACTTCCGTCTTTGTTCTGGTTTTGCGGGTTAGTTGGTTCGCTATAAGCATTCTGTTGTTCTTCAGTGTTGCTTTTCCTTTTTTCGCTATAAGCTCGAAGTTCTCTCACCTTTATCTCCAACGTTAATCCATATTCTTCACTGTTTACTAACTCCTCCTCGATGTCGATTACTTCCGTTAGTTCTAAAATCTTTTCGTTTAAAGATTTGATCGTCTCTGCTTTTCTGACAATGGATTCTAGAATTGCGTTAAATTCTATCATCGATGAATTCTCTCTCCCCCGTTCAATTCGTTCAAGCTGAATTTCTACACATCTTCGTTGACCCACTCTCACTGATCGCAATTTATCTATCTTCATAATGTTTTCGTCACGGCACCAATGTCGGATAGGGTATTATACTACGATAAAAATGTACAACACGTTGTGTCTGGTTTATACGTCTATTCAAACTACTAACACCTATACTACAAAACATAGGAAGTGACGTCCTCTAACGTCACGCATACGTTGGCGTTATTTAACGGCACATGCATATTAACGCAATTCCCGACACCCTCTTCCCGGGGAGAACTTCCCCTTCAGTAGCATTTTAATATAGAATGAAATATATCTGTCGCTATATATTTCTCTGGTTTTCTGCCCCGGGTGAGATAACCAGAGTATATATATAGCGACTGATATTTATAAAGCATTACTTACATGCTACTGAAGGGGAAGTTCTTCCCGGGAATAGGGTTTTCTTAGGGGGCTTCAATGCTTAAGAAAATGGGGATTGGCAATCTTTTTGGGGAAGCGTCTTAATGACTTATTTTTACGGAATGAACACATTTACCGGTGAAGGCAACTCACCCGATAAAGATTTCTTATATGCAGATGTAATGGTAGGAATAGCACCCGGGTGATTTACCTTCTAGCATATATGTATACGTTCATTCCGTAAAATGTCATTCAGATACTTCCCCCAAAACAATGCCAAGCCCCGTTTTTTAATTATAAACGCCCCCGAAGAAAACCCTCTTCCCGGGGAGAACTTCCCCTTCAGTAGCATTTTAATATAGAATGAAATATATCTGTCGCTATATATATACTCTGGTTTTCTGCCCCGGGTGAGATAACCAGAGTATATATAAGACAGCTATAATATTTCTGCATATACAGCATGTCACTGAAGGATAAGATTTCTCAGGGAAGAAAATGGCATTTGCAATCTTTTGGGTGAAGTGTGTTAGTGAATTCAATTTACGGAATGAATAAATGTTGTGTACAAAGCATGCAAAACATGTTGTGTTTCTTCTAGACATTGAATTTTTAAGAATATTGCTTTTTGCCTTCGTTAAATGCTGTTATATTTTTTGACTGGGATAAATTTGATAGTTTATGCACGTGACCTTCCTGCTCACATGTTGTTGTATTAGGTTTATTTTAGCTCGGAGCCGGAAATTCCATATGTCCGAGATCTCAGAGTCCATGCCGGTCCACTCTAGAAGTCTCATCGGGGACGTTTTTTTCATGCCGATCTTCCTAAGTCCTGTACTTTGTTCGATGGAGGAAAGACAGTACCGGAAAAGCATCAAGTTCCGTGACGGCTCCAAACAGGCGGTTAACATAAAACGGCTCTTGATAGCGCCACCCTCCAGAGTTAGTCACGACAGGTCAACCAATCACCTCTGGTACTTGAGATGATTTGACCTTGACCTGCCGTGTGCCTTCTCCGCGACGTGCACGCCTCTGGAGGCATTTGGAGAACTTCCTGCTCACAGGCATTTTAGAGTGTTATTTATACTTTTTGAAGGCAAGCGTCTACATGACCCAGATCACACCTAAACGGCAAATGCCCCCAGGGGGCGTTAACCGGATATTGCCGAGGTTTTTCATTAATAGCCATTTCCCTGGAAATGTCACATTTAATTTTCATTCCTCTACAACTTCAACACAAAAGCTGTCACAGCAGGTGAATCCAAGGACTGAATCAGAAGTTTGCAGCGCTGACAGCTCGCCACTGCACCAAAAAAAATACCAACGGATATCGGACAGTGACTGACTTGAAATTCACTAATTAAATCCAAAGAAGTGTACAAATGTTGCTCACAGAAGAATGAAAACATTTACTGAATTAACTGAGATTGTTTAAACTCGTTTTAGCGTCACATGTACTTGTAACTTGACCAACATGGCCGCTCTTGTTATGAATGAATTTTACATGTATTGAAACTTGAATTAATCCGCTTTCATATTTATTGTAAATATGTTTAAAGTGTATTTGATTTTGTTACGAATGAAAAGAATAAAAGAATTATATGTTTTAAATGTGTATTGAGTTCGTTTCAATGGCAATAATGCCGTAAAAATAAAGGAAACAATATATGCATTATTTCATGTGCGGAGTTACAAATTTGGCAAATGATGTTCTCCTTGAAAAGGGGCTCCCAACGGGGTATGTATTAATGATGCGCACGTGTAAAATAAAAAAAATGACAACTTTTGGTTAAAGTTAGCATAAAATAAAAAGAAAAATTTGTTTATTTCTGTGAAAGATTATAATTTATTTCATCTCCTGAACGCCGTATGTCCATATTTTCACTCGTGGCTGCGCCACTCGTGAAAATATGGACATGGCGCTCACTCGATGAAATAAATTATAATCTTCCACAGAAATAAACAAATATCCTCTATTTATATACTATAGTTAAAAAACTACCATTTATTTTTTTTATTTGAAAATTATGACAATTACTCGAATTTCTATAAAAAGTGTTTTAATCGATTTGTTTGTGTCGGGTATAAGAAAATGCGCCATGATAAAGTATTATAAGATTAAGCGTTTCAGAAAGATTAACAGTCCCCAGTACCAATTTATTATGCTTATGAACATATGCTGTTTTACAGAGAGACTTTTCGGAAAATAAATTAATGTCATATTTCATTTATTGTTTTAGTTGTCAATGATTCATTTGTCAATGAATAGCACAATTGCAACTGCTATAGAACAAGCAAATACTAAAACTAATAATTTTAAATAGAGTGAGAGTGTTCTGTTGCTGACGAGTTTCTAATGAATATGCCATCAAAATAATATGTGTAGTTTTAGGAACATAATATGAATTTTATTTCTTAGCTTACTTATCAAATACTAGTATGTAATATATGCAAATGTGTAATAAAGTCATTTGATAAAAATGATATTACACTTATGTTATAAATATATTAGGTTCATTTGCGTTTCATACTTGTAAAACTAAGTGGAGAAACGCTCTAAAGAACGCGTTATACTATAAGCGCGCAATTGAAAATGACTCTTTTTAAATGTAAATCGTTTTTTGGATATGAGATAAATAGAATGTGATACCGGTATTAAATGATTCAATGCGTAATTAATTGAACTCATTGCCAAAGGCTCGCATAAAATAATTATATTCACCTCGTTTAATGAATTTAATATTTAATTTATATCGATTTCCGCACTTAAAGAGTTGGGAATTGAGTATGCTAGGGGGCGTGGGGGATGTTGCACGTTTTCATTATCCCTCATGTACATACTCAATCAAACAGAGTCTGCAATTTTCATGTTATCTTTTTGTGAACTTGTGATTAATTTTTCCAGATTTTTAAAACAAAACCACTGACATTCAACATTTCTTTCATTTTTACTGCTTTATGATGATAAGACCGAATGAAAAAAATGCTCATTTGTCTTTTAACAGACTACATAAAGTTTAATTTGAGAAAATAGATGTAATACATATATTGATATTCTAAATTATTGTTTGATTTAAAGCACATATCTACATCACGTATGGGCGTCCGTGGCCTAGTGGTTAAGGTCGTTGACTTTAAACCACTTGCCCCTCACCGCTGTGGGTTCGAATCCCGGCAGGGACTTTGGATTCTTGCATGTGAGGAAGCTATTTAGCTAGCTTACGGAACGTCGGTGGTTCAACTCAGATACCCGTTCGCGTCGATGTGACATACAAACAAACAAATCTAGATAACATGAATACCAAGTAAATGTAAATTATTAAAATATCAATATCGAAATAAAAGCACAATAAGTAAAAAGTTTTGAATAGGTTTTGAAAGTGAACTTTTCATAATAGATAATATTTTCTGTTTTACGTAAATATCACAATAACCTTTCCTAAAACCGGAGAGAAGAATGACCGATGATAGCATGCTCGCAGATTAGATTTTTTGTTCAGGGTTGGCATGATTGAGAAAGGATAAAAACCGAGCCCTTGCAAGGGTTATCGAACTATAATTAAATACGAAGATTGTGAAATAGTGTATCTCTGTAACCAACGCTTTATAAAGAAAATATGTTAATCAGAATGTAGTGATTCGTTTTTAGTTTATTTAATCATATCATTCAAGTACACGTACATTATCTATATGTTTTTTGTTATATTATATGTTTGCATGACCCAGGGGTATTTTCGACATAATTGTTTTTATATTTCACATTTGATAATGGTCGTATCGCAAAAGGTATTCTTAAGTAATCTCAATATATAATTTTTAATCAAATTGTATGGTGACTGATTTGGTGACACCTTTGTACGTCGTGTTGTCGCTAGTGACGGCACGGCAAAGCGCCAAACGGCGCGTTGTCGGACTTTCGTCATTTCGTCCTGTCGCTAACGATGCACTCAAAAGAGCGCATTGTTGTGCGGCGTGTTATCGCGATGTCAAACTATCGCTCGGCTCAAATCGAAGGATTTGCTATAGATATATATATATATGTATATATATAAATAAAACAAAAAACACAGTCCATGAGTTAACTTATTTAATTATTTGCCAACCGATTTCTCTTATGATCGTCAGGGCAATCATAAGAGAAACCTGTTGGCAAATAATTAAATAAGTTAAATCATGGACTGTGTTTTTTGTTTTATTTATATATGACTTTTTCCGGCATTTTACCTGTGAAATATGGTGCTATATCAGTCAAATATATTTCATATTTTTTAAAAATAAATATGAAATATAAATATGAAAGTGGGCAGAGTCAAAACTCATATTTATTCTAAGGGACTTCTTTCGCCATTTTGTTTGAACAATCTGAAAAATACAAGACAACTTTTTGTTGAATTTTGCTTTGAAAACTATCTAGAATGGTATAAAATTAACTAACTAGGAAAATAAATCCAAACACCAACATCTTTAATTCAGTTATTAACGCTGTACAAGCGTTTAAAGAGTTGTTTACGTGACGTCACAATGTAGCGCCAAATATCGCGTGCAAAACAAGACGCATTACTATATTACAATTGCAGTTGCATAGCAAGCAATGTGGTTCATAACCATTTTTCTTTGATAATGAAATTAAATAAAAAGGTTATTTTTTTCGTTTTTCGTGAAATAGTGTATATATTTTCACGAAACATGATAAAATCCCACATATTTTCACTCGCCGTCCCGGCTCGTGAAAATATGTGGCATTTTATCATGTTTCGTGAAAATATATTCCATATTTCACTCAAACGAAAAAAATATCCTCTTAATATTTAATTTTACCCATGAAATATGGTGCTAAATCAGTCAAGTATATTTCATATTTTTTAAAAATAAATGTCAAATATAAATATGTAAGTGGGCGGAGTCGAAACTCATATTTATTTTAAGGGACTTCTTTCGCCATTTTGTTTGAAAAATCTGATAAATACAAAATAACTTGTTGTTGAATATTGTTTTGAAAACTATCTAGAATGATAGAAAATGTTCTAACTAGGAAAATGAATCCAAACACCAACATCTTTAATTCAGTTATTAACGCTTTACAAGCGTTTAAAGAGTTGTTTACGTGACGTCACAATGTAGCGCCAAATATCGCGTGCAAAACAAGACGCAATAATAACACTGCGCGCTGTACAATTGCAGTTGCGTAGCAAGCAATGGGGTTCGTTACCATTTTTCTTTGATAATAAAATTAATAAAATAGGTTATTTCTTTCGTTTTTTTTCATGAAATATGGTATGTATTTTCACACAACATGATAAAACGCCACATATTTTCACTCGCCGTCCCGGCTCATGAAAATATGTGGCATTTTATCATGTTTCGTGAAAATATATTCCATATTTCACTCAAACGAAAAAATATCCTCTTTATATATATATAACATAAATAAAGTGCCGACATCGCAACAAGGAAACGAACGACGTAATGCCGTTTAGCGTGCTTTGCTAGCGACAGGACAAGACGACAGTGAGACAACGATTCGCCAGCGACAAGACGGAAAGGCGATAACGATAAAGGTTGTGTTGTCGCTATCGACAACGCAAAGCACAAAGTGGACCAAATCAGCCACCATACAATTGTACATATTCAACAACGGGTTTCAGTGCAATCAGTACTTTCATGAGTAATATTTTTGTGAGATGTCACCAAGCTATCTGATCTTTAATTAGGAAGTTGGCGTTAGTGCAGGTCAGATTACATTCCCCCTTTTTTTCAATGTAAGATAATATCATTTTTTTAATCACATAGATATACATGTATAGGATAATATGTGAAACAGATTCATATGTATATCTTTTTCAACAACGCCTTGTTTTGTTGGTAAGTAAACTTATAACCTGCATATATGAAGCAAAAATTGAAAATGGTGTAAGAATTTGTAAAAGAAAATAAAAAATACAAGAATAATAATAAATAATAAATTAAAAAGATTAATTCTTTTCTATGATTTCGAGATGTTATCACACTTGAGCAAAAAGTCCTTAAGAAATCTTTCGCTCTTCAGTGCGTTCATCAGTCTTAGAGCATTCGTCGGTTTGTGTAAAAGGTCGCAAGCAGTCGGTTCATTACAATCTCATTTGCAAATGAACCGAAACTTTGCGACATGATGCAAATTTGTACGCATATTATTAAATAATTACGAATTGCAGTAATTCCAATAAATTTTTTATGACAGATGAAAGCGAATAACAAACGAATAGTTTACATTTTTAGTTATATACATATAGTTAACATGTTTAAAAGTTCTATTATTTTTCTTGATAAGTTTAAACGTGCTAATTTGTGCATTTATCACTTACGTGTATTTATGCTATAGAGCTATAGGGTTTTCTTTCACATCGTAGTTTCTTGATTTCATGTACAAAAAAGGAACTTCACGTCATCATACTTTACAAAAATGCTTTTAAGAGTCATGATAATGAATTAATAGCGCTTTTTATGTGACATGCATCTCAAAATAGATGAATACAGAATCCCTAAAGAAAGCCCAACACGGTAAAATTGAAAATGTTGCAGGCTCGGTTTGATTGAGCCTGTTCATGGACGGTACTGGAAAGTGCAAGTTACCGTCCACGCGCCCTAGCACCGGCTTAAGCAGAATTCAACATTTAAACGTGAAATAGTAAAATTTTGAATTTAGAAACATCCGCAGATGTGTTCATACGGCGGTTATCATGGAACCTTCAATGTGACACTTCCGTGCCATTCCATGAAAAGCGGCTTACATTGGTAAAGCTATAGAGTCTTTACAAGTGAAGTGATAGTTTCAAAAGATCTGCCAATTACAATTTTGATATATATTATCCAGCGGTCATTTTAAGGCATTGGCAGCTTACCAATACGTAACAGAATGAAAAGCCCGGTTATAGGGTAACACATGTCTGTGTAAATCTAATTATAAAAAATAATCTGCCAGTTATTTATGCGGTTGTAAGTGCCTTTAAATATTTTTAAGTTTATTTATTTACTTCAAACTTTTTTTCTATTAATTAACTGTGTTAAGCCAGTGTTTGTAAATTAAAAGAGCCGAAGCACTTCATATGTGGAGAAGACAGAAAACATGGTATCTGTAAACAGCTAGTGGTAGAACTGAGAAAAAGGCAGACCAGATTTGAAGATTACACGCAACACCATCTGGTTGTTTGTGCCAAAGACAAGTAGCACGCCTAACGGTTTGATCAAAATGCTCTCTCTCTCTAATAGTAAGAGAACACATTTCTTGACAGAGTAGATATTTTATCTCATGAGCAGATACCAGAAAATTGCGGACAATTTTTACAGTTATCACACAACACTAAACATTTGCTGATGTGAGCTCAAATAGAGAAACTGTGTCTTGATATAAATTCGCTAGCTTGTCAACTTGCTCAATCAAACTAAGCCTGCTACAATTTCATTTTTGCTGTTTTGAGCATATTTAAAGGTGTCCATGTTAACTATTTTATAAGCATATTATGAGGTTATGACAATCTGCCTTCGCGTCTAATAGCGGCGAGTATTTCCAGTGAGTTGTTTTTTTAATCCAAGTAAGTAGACAAGACAATATTCAAAGGAAATAGGTACACAAAATTCATATACGATTCATAATATTTCAGATCTATTTTGTTTTAAAATGAACCAGCATGAACATAAGATTGCAAGATGATTAGAAATTAACTTGTAGAAAATTATTATGTAAACCTGTCTTTAGTTCCTGTTCATTACACACACTTCAATCAAGACAGAGTTCACTAAATAAAAGATTCAAGTATTTTTGTGAAAGATATAATCATGAATTTAGAGTTGAGAAACACCAAAGATTTCATACTCTTGTTCAAATATTTGCTTATTTAGTGTATATAAGTAACTTAATAGAATATTTACATTTGCATAATTATGTTTATCTTATCCTTGTTTCTCTTTCATTTTAGTGATGCTGATGCCATGATAAAGGTAACTACGTATTGGTAAGCTGCCAATGCCTTAAAATGACCGCTGGTCAATATATATCAAAATTGTAATTGGCAGATCTTTTGAAACTATCACTTCACTTGTAAAGACTCTATAGCTTTACCAATGTTAAGCCTTACACAATCAGTGAAACAAATAGATACGGGTTGTGCAACGGTTATACAAAATGTTACCGATCACATAGGAATAATCAGAGAACAAAACATAAGCCCATTAACCGAAAGTTGTCATAATGTGTTTCTACCTGTGTTAAAGTAAAACTATTGAAAATAATAACAACAAATAATGATAGCAACACCATAATAATGACAATATATATAAATATCCGGTAGTCAAAAAATCTATCATTATAAAAATTACTCTTAAACTAGACATCAATTGACAATCTGGAGATGAGTGGTTATTCAAAAATGACTTCAGAGATATTTTAGACGTTAATGTTAGTACAACAGAGAAAATGGAAACACTTAAGATTCGATGTCAAGACAAAACAATCCAGTTAGAAAACTAGAATCTAATGCAACATACCATCAGAAAATTTGAATTTTACTTAAGACTTCCTCTGGTATAAACAAAGACACAATAGGATAAAGGTACCTTATATCGGTGATATATTCAAGTGAGGAGAATGAAATTAATTTACGGTAATTTAGATTGTTCAAATTTCAAGTTCGATTGTGTTGAAAGCTATAAGCTAAGCTTATTGAAACCCTCTTAAATCTGTTTCTTGAATCAACCAGTACTAAACAAAGAATGTAAAGTTTCTTTTTCAAGGACAATGGTAACACCTGACGGTGTTTGAACCAATGCGGCCAGTAATCTATAGGTTACTAGTGTGACGGGTTGACCACTCGGCCACGCCGCCAGATAATTTAGGGTAATTTAGGAAAACGACTAAGAAGTTATCGGTTAATATAGTTTAATTAATAAATGGAAATATATTACAAAATAAACGCGAATAAAGATCAACAAGGCAAAGGCAAAGTTCACAGGACGCAGCCCTAGATATAACAGCAGGGCACCCAGATTGCACCAAACCAAAACTGGGAGAGGACACAAGGGTGGCTAAGGAAGGGTAAGGACACGTAATAATAGAATTAAAGGGACAAGCGTTGTAAGAGGAAAAAGATGGGGGGGAGACGACAATTCAACAAGGTAAGACTTCACAAAACATGCAAAAATAAAACATGTAGCAATTCACATATGTGAGACACGTAAAGGAACACAAAGGGATACCGCTTTGGAACAGTTAGTAGTAGTAACACCACTGCTGAGTGCAAAAAGGGCGGTAACTTGCACTTTTCAGTACCGTCCATGAACAGGCTCAATCAAACTGAGCCTTCAACATTTCTAATGTTGTCGTGTTGGGTTTTCTTTAGGAATTCTATTTTTCTCTATTTTAAGTCATCCTCCTAAAATTGTACATGCCAAGGGCTTAGACATACGGTCTGTAGAATTGTCAAGTAGACTTCTTGACAACTTCAGTTTTTGTTTTTGGTCCGCCTGGCCTGCTTGCCACAAGTTCTTGTTGTTGATGGGTTGTATGGGGGTTGCGTTCATCGAACGCCGCCTTTCCTTGTTGATTTTGTTAATCATATTTTCTACATACGGTATGTAAATGCAAAATTGGCTGGACCCCGGGGGTCATTTAATTTATATAGATATGCATATTAAAACCCCTCAGAAATTACAAGTTCAATAGCTTAGACATTTTGCTTGAAGCATCCACGTAGTTTTGTATAAACATTATATAGATTATGCCACTGGGTAGAAATTGGTCAAACCAGTGTTGTTTTTTTTTAAATCTAATTGTAAAGAAAAATACGGTTAGTTAAAAGTCTATACAAAAGTCGTACATTTCATTTCCCTGAGTTGAAATGGCCCCGCACTGGTGGTCACTTATTTAACAAAACTTGTAAAGCAAATCAATCTCAAAAATCATTTTCGGTCCCAAAAATATAATTGCAAAGTCGACATGTACACAGATGTATAAATCATATTCCTGTGGTAAAAAATGTTATCCTGCAGTTGGGGTTATTTATTTAACAATAATGCAGCATGGAGAAATAATGATAATGTGATCTAATTTCTGGATTTTAACCATTTCTTGATTACACGTGAGTGATCCATGGTAATCATGGCCCTCTTGATAAAAATGAAATAGTTTATATTTCTGGATACGTATTTCAGAAATTGAAAGGCAAATAGTCAGTAATGTTTGTCAAGATTTATACAGAAAGGAACTTTATTAACAGCAAAGTATACCATTATGTTGATAAGCAAATTCGTCTTGTAACAGGGCGAAAGTGTGACTAAACAAACACAGAAAAGCAACAAAGAAACTAAATTTAAATGTGTTATTAAACGCAGAGGTATTTTGTTATGGCCGGTTTGTCTCATAAACTGATAGATTATCCCTCCAGGGTCCTTGGATATTGTCCCTTTCCTCGCAAGAACTTCCGTCTGTGAGTCCAAGTGGATGGGTTTCCTTTACAATTTATTTTATAAAACTTCAGTTTTCATTTTGTTCATACTGTTTCGTATTACGTCATATTAAAGCGATTCATATTATGTACCCATATTTTTTGAAGAATGCTGATTTATTTTGAATTAAACATAAGAACGTTTGATAGTCATAAAGACTCATAAGCAGGATGTAAACTGCTTCATATTGTTAATCAAATCATTGTATGATCTAAACAGTATGATAATATGAAACATTTAAACAGTCTGACATTAGAATAAATATCGCAAAGTTCTAATGAACAAACATCTAAAGAACGTGCATCATACATTGTTCATACGAACCAGAAAAAATCCCAGCTTTTAACAAGAGCACCGCAAAGCCAAAGCAATACACGTCCAAATCAAGAAACTTATCCGAAATATTTTTTCTATACGATATTACCTCCAAGCATCTTAACTCAAAGTGCATGATTTATAAATCTTTTATAGAGGTCTACTGGGCATGCATTACTGCCAAATAAAGAGGCATAGTATTTATCAATAGAAAAGCAAGATATGCTTAAAAGAGGTAATTTTGATTTAAACAAGATATGTTTGTAAAACATGTTTGCCCCCTATCGGCAGCCAATTAGTCATGTGATCAGTAAACAAACAATTAATAAGGGTTATGTAGTATCTACTGGTCATGACTAGTCACAAGGTAATAATTATTGTGACCCAATAGGTTGTGTGCAGCAATTAAGTTATTACAAATCTTACCAAATAATATATGCATAAATTTTATGAATCATGTAGGCCCTATTAATGACAGCCAAGTTGTTATATTACATAAGACCTTCAACCAAAAGCATTTTAGTTTAATATAAAAATATCAACCAAGGCAACTTAAGTTGTTGAGTTATTGGTCAGAAACCGTCATTAAGTACAAGGTCAATATGACATTGACCCCTTGACCCCAAAATCAATAGGGGTCATCTATTGGTCATGACCAATCATCATTCCAAGTTTGAAGTTCCTAGGACTAAGCGTTCTTTAGTTATTGTACAGAAACCTTTTTATCTACAAGGTCAATGTGACCTTGACCTTTGACCCTTTGACCCCGAAATCAATAGGGGTAATCTGCTGGTCATGACCAATCATCATACCAAGTTTGAAGTTTCTAGGCCTAAGCGTTCTTAAGTTATTGATATGAAACCGTTTTCACCTACAAGGTCAATGTGACCTTGACCTTTGACTCCAAAATCAATAGGGTTCATCTGCTCGTCATGACCTATCACCATACCAAGTTTGAAGTACCTAGGCATAAGCGCTCTTAAGTTATTGATCGGAAACCGATTTTACCTACAAGGTCAATGTGACCTTGACCTTTGACCCGTTAACCCCGAAATCAATAGGGGTCATCTGCTGGTATGACCAATCACCATACCAATATTGAAGTTCCTAGGCCTAAGCGTTCTTTAGTTATTGATCGGAAACCGTTTTTACCTACAAAGTCAATGTGACCTTGACCTTTGACCCCTTGACCCCAAAATCAATAGGGGCCATTTGCTCGTCATGACCAATCACCATACCAAGTTTGAAGTTCCTAGGCCTAAGCCATCTTTAGTTATTGATCGGAAACCGTTTTTACCTACAAGGTCAATATGACCTTGACCTTTGACCCCTTGACCCCAAAATCATTAGGGGTCATGTGCTGGTCATGACCAATCACCATACCAAGTTTGAAGTTTTTTGGCCTAAGCGTTCTTTAGTTATTGATCGGAAACCGTTTTTACGTACAAGGTCAATGTGACCTTGACCTTTGACCCCTTGAGCCCAAAATCAATAGGGGTCATCTGCTTATCATGACCAATCACCATACCAAGTTTGAAGTTCCTAGGCATAAGCGTTCTTTAATTATTGATCGGAAACCCTTTTTACCTACACGGTCAATGTGGCCTTGACCTTTGACCCGTTAACCCCAAAATCAATAGGGGTCATCTGCTAGTATGACCAATCACCATACCAATATTGACGTTTTTTGGCCTAAGCGTTCTTTAGTCATTGATCGGAAACCGTTTTTACCTACAAGGTCAATGTGACCTTGACCTTTGACCCCTTGACCCCAAAATCAACAGGGGTCATCTGCTGGTCATGACCAATCACCATCTCATTTTAAAGTGTTTAGGCCTAGTTATTGATCGGAAACCGTTTTTACATCCAAGGTCAAGACCTTTGATCTCTTGACTTCAAAATCAATAGGGGTCATCTGCTGGTCATGACCAATGACCAAACCAAGTTTGAAGTTCCTAGGCCCAAGGGTTCTTTAGTTATCACTCGGTATCCATTTGGTCTACGGACCGACAGAACCACGTACCGACAAAAGCAAAGCAACATACCCCCTCTTCTTTGAAGTGGGGGCATAATAACTATTTACATTTAGAAATATTAGTAACCGATTAGGTAATTAGTTTACCTCATGAGCATATTGTGAAAAATGGCCGATTTCATTGAAAAGCCTCCTGTAACAAGTTTAAACTGCTATGAAACTATGAAAAATGTTAACTGGACCATAGCCCCTGTAACAGCATGCTCAATCTTAAATTTCTTGTTACCATGGCAACGGGGAGACGTCTCAAAATTGCCAAAAATCACTAATTTGCATTGTTTTTTTTTTGTCCATCAAAACTGATTTCAAAGTGCTGCAATTTTTCAATAGATTGAGATAGAGTAAAATGCTTTTCAGCGTTGGTTACACGTTACCTTACAATCGATCTTTTTTTATCATTTTTAGCCTGTCATATGTTCAAAATTTTCTTTGCATCCCCCTTCTGGCAACCTCTTGATGAACCTTTTCGAAGGGGCGGCACCGAAAAAGTGATTACTTTTTAACAACATTTCTCAAACGAAAAACAGTGTTTGGGGTCTAGATATGGTAGTTTTTCACTGTTTGAGGCCTCAAAATAATGGGGGTCGAAAAGCCGTCAAAACACGCCTATATGAGGTAAAGGGTTAAAGAAAACAAATATTTGATTGAATAAAAGACCCACAAAGTAAAATGACTCAGGGGAAGGGGACTTGTTGAAGGGAGGGTAAAATTAAGAAAATAAAACTAGACGCAAAAGAGAAGATACTATCCATTCCAAGGAGGTAATTAGTTCGTGTTCCTTCATGTGTTTTACATGTATGTATTGTTACATGTTTTGTATGTTTTCACTTTTTGAGATGTTGTATTATTTTGTTAAATTGTCGTTATCGATATTTCATTTTCATTTCATTTTTCTAAAAATGAAATTGATACAAAATGACTTATTGTGCCATCCACCTGAGAAAGGTCTTAACATTAATAAATCGTCTCAGTTTTGCCCAGAAGTCACTTTTCTTCCACCGGTTCTAAAATTACAAACAGGACATACAAAGTATAATATAAGTGTATTACAAGGGACATCAGTGATGCCATGTGTCGTCGATGATAGCAATAACTTGGCAAAAAGTCATTAAACCTAAAAAACTGTGTAATATGCACAAGAATTTGAGCTATCGATCAATCCTGTAAAATAGAGAAAATAAGAATCCCTAAAGAAAGCCCAACCAAGTTTCATTGAAATTGTATAAGTGTTATAACAGGAGTAGTCCGGACAAATTTCAAAATTAAAATCATGAAAGGGCGAAAACTCTGACAGCTTATGCACTGCTGGGGAGTTTAGTTAATTCATTGGTGCATCAAACCTCACTCTTACTACCAACATGTTCCTTTTTGGTTAAAAAATGTGAAATAAGGTAAACACAGAAATGATCATTTAGATACATATAAAAAAAAACAATGACGATAATAAAAAATACTTAATGGTTTAAAGGAAAACAGAGCAGCATAACAGCAAAATCACCTGCAGGGGACCGATAAGGGAGGCAGAAGAAATCCCCAAAAGGACGAACATTATTTAATCCCCCGCCATTTGTCAACGAAGGTTTAAATGCATTTTCATGCTTCTGCAGATCTTAATGCACGAAAAGAAGTTTAAATAACATCTACTAGAAGAAAACATTAAGCGATACAATTTCATGCTTCGTTCATAAGGACTGAAATACATGTGTCGGTATAATAACCGTCCTGCTTAACTAGCAAACACTCCATTTACTTCTATGATAAAGGCAACTAGTATAAGAGGTTTCCTATTGCCTATGTAATTACTCTGAAAACTCTATCTAATGAATCATTTGGCAACAGAAAATATATAGGTCACATCCTGTTTTTCAGTATTAATACTTTTTTCATAAAGTGGAACAATTATATAAACAGTTTCAGATAAGTTTTTGTAAAACGAAGTTGTTTTTTATTTTGTATTATAAACGTAAAAATGTTTTTGTAAAAACAAGATGTGTGGATTTAAATGTTTAGTTTTTGCCTTCCTGGTAACATTACCATGTATTCTTAAAGCAGCCGAACAGAAATATCGTTCAAAGAGAGAAGGTATATATATATTTATTTTTAATTTCAAAACTAAAATAAGGTTCACCTTCCGCTGCTGACTTAGGTTATGATTATAAATTTTAAAAAGATCAGCACTTAGAGATTTTAAAAATCTGTTTCAAGGCAATACTCTCTTTATAGAACCATGTGGCGGAGAAATAGATTTGGAACTCATGGGTGGTGTTGCTGAAATTCGGCTCAGGACGGGAGTAATAAATGGTGTAGAATTTTACAGGTAATTGTTTTTAATCAAGTTTATTTCTTAAATGTCAGAAATCTAAGTTTTTTTTCTTCATTTCTATATATTATTTTATTGACTTTATGTCAAGAAATAATTGTCAATAACGAGCGTTTAAATGACGCATATGCCTTTGTGCTTTTTTCGAAAAATAAATATAAAAGTAATATGATGATTTATTGTGCAAAGGCCCACATCTTTTATATAACTTTTTCGTGCGGGAAATTGTTATAAACTTGTTCTTTAATTTTCAGTAGGAAATGCGACAAAGAAATTACACATATAATTACCTAAAAATGGTTCAAAATTGTATTTTGTCCTAAAGAATGTAACGTACAATTTAATCAAATTGATATATATATATTTCAGTTTCCTTGCGACAAAATTTGTAAACATTCATAATTTTTTTTATACAAAAAGTTCAAATACATAAGAAATAATTTTAAGAGAAAAAACGAGAAATTAGAGCAAGACGTTATCAAAGACATATTTCTTATGGCCTCCCTTTATTTGCATAAACTGTTAATTTCGGTCACATCTTTCTTTCTATCTAATATATTTTAATTTAATGATATTGATACTCCTTCATTTGAGCATTAAGAGTATTATATTATATAATAGCATTTTGAGCAACGGAGAGTTAGCAAATAGAAAAAAATATTGTTGTAACTTTTAGCGGAAACGATATCTAAAAGAGTATTATTAATAGGACGTTAAAAGTCTCCATTATGTATTGGACGGGCGTAGAAAATAGTGTCAAAGCAGTAAGATTTGAAATTTGTAAGAGACCTTCACAAATAGAGCTGTAATAAAGTTTGAGAACAAAATAATACTTAAATGAAATGATTTAACAATGTAACAGGGTAAGATTTTACCTGATACATACAATTAAAAAACATCAAATGTAGTAAACAACATATTGACAGTATTTACAGGAAAATATGCCCTATATGGTAATTTGCAATTTCTTGTAAAAAGCAAGTACGGATACGGATACGGAAGTGTCACTTCAAATGGAATTAAAATAAGACCCAAAGCCGAGTACTTTGTCAATTAATTACAGTGTGTCAGTAACATACATTATAAATATAGTTTTCATTTTGGTAACATGATAATTTTATACAGCAGATGATGTCAATTCGTTTTTATATAAGTACTTATTTATCGTATTTATGAAAATAAGTATAAGCAGGTCATGAACAGACCTAATATCTTATTGGTGTTTTAAATGCTACATAGGAATCAATCCTTTTCAAGATTTTTATTTTTGTGTAAGTTGCACGCCATAACGTGTTATAGTAGAGTATAAAAGTGATGTTTCATGCCTAATATTCAAGCTCTTACCATTTTATTTTTTAGAAGATTTTCAAAATCTATCTCCTTAAATTCAATGTTACAATATGACTTTCAGGAAAGTAGCAAATTTATATTTGATATAGTACCAAATTGAATGATAAATAGGTCAACATGTTAAAATTAACACCGATTTTTTAAGCATATAAAAGAACAAGAGCGATAAGCCCAGGCTAAACTTGTTATTCTCTTTTATAGTGTTGATAAATCAAAACACGGAAGCATTTTTCTAATCTTTATTGATCTGTCAAACGTAGAACTTAATGTTGGATTGCTACCTTATTCAGAGTTTTGGAAGACTGTACATGGACACTGAAGACGGCTGATGATCATTTTATGATCCTAAAATCCGACTACTTTATTGTTGAAAAGAGCGAAAACTGTATGTAAGTAACTTATAATTCACTAACGTTAGATACATCCTATATCCAATATAACGCTACTTGGCTTTACGAGACATAACGGAAACGTGTGTCATAGGGTATATATATTTATCACATTGTACTGGCAAATGTTTATTAGCCTTTTCTTAACCTAAACTTCCAATAAACTCTTCTAAATTATATTAAATAAATCTTATAAGATTCATTATATATAACCAGAACAATGATTTGTTTGTGTGTAAAAATGTTTATGTACAAATATGGCATGCAAATATGAAAGCTTAATTTATATTAACATTTTGGGACTACTTTCTCAGATGCATTTTTTATAGTAGCCAGTATATCGAAGTCGAAGTAATAATACTGGTTATATTTAATCAATAAAACGTTACTGAGATTTGGTGGGCCATTAACTGATTAAAACACCCCAGCAGTACTTATGCTGCTGACATGTTCCAAGGCGGCGCCCCTCTGTATGTCTTTGTTGCTTCACACTGCTTTGGTGACACTTTTGATTATGTCTCTTGTTGTTTTCAAGTCTACAGTATGTATCTTCCCTTTTGCCCCTAGTTTTGTTATAATTTTGCCAATCCCTTCCCCGAATCTTAAGTCCCCTTCCAATGTGCCCTTTACTTCTTTTGCTTTGTGGGCCTATTAATCAATCAATTATTTGTTTTCTTTGATTTCCTTTTCGGCTACTATTGTTTCCTTTTAGGTATCATTTATGGGATTATCGACCGTCATCTTGAGCTTCCCCTCAAATAGTGCGCAGTGAAGTGTACCGCACTTTGGGATCCGGCCCCAAAGTGCGTTTGACCCCAAATTGCGGTGTTACAGTGTACAATCGATGCGTTCTCGATTGAGTTTTATTCTGTTAATCCATATTTCTTATTCGTAAATTTTAATCAAGGTTGTTCTAAAAGTAATTATTATTCACTTTTTATTTATTTTACGTATACAATTTTACCAGAGAATCTAGGAGCATGTCCTCGTAATACAGTAGAATAAGTACAATACCTTAACAAAAAACAATTCTGCTAAAAAGATAATTTGAATGTTTGACTAGGTGCAAGCTTACAATAGAATAAATGTCGTTCTTGACGTCGCAAAATGAATACATTACTTTCACATGCGTTCTTCTATTTGATGATTATCTGCCAAGTATTCTAGGATCATACCACTATAACCAGTCCTCGTTTGCAGTGCTGAATCGGGAAAGACTTTGATCATATTTGGCATTCTTTTGAACGGGGCAGGAACTCTCCGTGACTTTTAGTAAATTCTCACTCAACGGGTATGGGCTTGCTACGTGAATAACATAAGCAATTCATAGTATCAATTTGTAGACGTCATCACAATAACAGTATATACACACAAAAAATATAGATTATTTATCACTCTTCTACTGAGCATAGGCTTTCATTATAAATACTAGATCAAATAATAACAATAATAATAATAATAAAATAATAATCACCTGAAATTTTTCTTTAATTTATTAATTGGAAATATCATCATGTTAAATAAAATAAAATATTTCCTATATTCACTTGTCACAGATTGAAATTATAAGTTAATGGCAGTTGTAGCTTTCCATAGTTTTATAGTTTTATTTAAGCGGAAACATCGTGCACGCGCGTTTTTATTCGGTTGTGTTTAGTTTTTATCGTATATTTTTTACTTCCGGTATTGAATCGGTTAAAATCGACAATTTCCGTCAATGATGAACATTGTGGATCCCACTCTTACAATATCGTGAACACTGGATACTCTTTCCTTGTTGTATTTGTCCAGTTGTTTTGTTTGTTGTATATGTTTCTATGTTAGAGAGATATCCATTGGTTCTTTTAAATATTCTTTACTTCCGCGCACTGTTTGCTTTTCCTGTCCCGCTCACTCTTTACAATCATCTCTCTTACGAGTCAGACATATAGTAAAACTAGTTAAATTTATTTAACATTATCTGATCTTCATTTACTTAATTTCAATTTATATTGAAACAGTTTACATCAGTACATATCTTCAACAGACGCTGTGGTAAGATATATCATTAATATTGTATTTTTGTATTTTCTTATTACGCGTTGATTGTGTATACTTTTTGCATATTGTTATTTCATTGTATTTTGCTTTTATGTGTATTGTACTTGTAAGATGTATAATTATTGTATTATCTTTTTTGACCATTTTTACTTGTGATTAATAAATACATCGAACCTACGCCCAGACTTTGTTTCAATCCAGTGTAGAAATATTTTAACCCTGCGACACACTTATTTTTTTGGTCAAACTTGAATTAGTAGACTCAATGCATACATGAAACATGCCGGGCAGCATGCTTTCTTTCATCGCGAGAAACGTCCAGTGCATTTTTCATCATTGATTTCATATTTGCCCTCATTGAATCGCTTGCACCCGCTGAAAACGAGTTTCCTGTGACTGATTGATCTTCGTTCATTTAAATAAACGGGCTTCCTGTATGTAGCTGAAGTAGTATATTGGCAGTTAATTGCCATATATAACAATCGCACGAGTTAACATTTCTTTCAACAGGCGTCTTATTCCCTGCGGTCTGGAGACCGCAGGGTATTAGTACGCGTTTAACTTTTGAGGCATGGAGGAGCACGTGACCTGTTTTCGGTACATGGAGGAGCATGTGATCTGTAAACCGTACACGATTGGTTAATTGACCTTTTCGAAAACCTGGCTAAATACCGTTTGTCGGTACGTTACGGAATTACCTCTAGGGAATTAGTCAGAATTACACCTAATTAAGAACAAAAAACCATTACGTGATATTTCTAATTTTCTATAATTATTTTACCGTTTAAGGTGGAAAAACTTGAATGATGTATTTAAAAATTATCATTGTTTCTTTAATATATGTATCTCGAATTTTACAAACAATAAATTGTTTATACTGAAAATCTTCAAAATTAAAATATTCGTAGTGGCATCTGCCATAATAAATAGAGATATTTTTCTGCGTACACTTGTGTGTTTGCTTTATTTCATTTTTTGCTTGGAATTATTCATAAAATGGTAGGCCTATTTAATCATTCTCTTAAAAAGAATATTGTTTTATGTTCGACCTTCTCCGGTCATCAACGGTCACCAGTTTCCAAAGACCTTCTTCTATATTTATCGATTATTGTCAACTATATTCCTGATACAAACGTTTATTTATTGAAAATAGTTAAATGAAATATCTTTATATCATTTAAAATGTTCCCCGCAGGAAACCATTTTACTTGTTTCTACATTGAACGCTATGATTAGATATTTAATGTATGTATTTCGTCACATTTGGGCCTAATGTTACTTAACTATCCTACAACTTGTTGTGAAATACTTTTCAAATTGATATAAAAGTCGCCTTTTATTTATTGAAAATGTTATATTTTTTCTAGCTCGGACTATGTTAAGATAACAGAAAAGGGCATTGATGAAACAACAAGCAGACACTGTGGTTTTGATCCATTGACATATATCACATTCGGAAACATAATACAACTCCAGTTCAAGTCTGATGATTCATCTGAATATAAGGGTTTCAAGTTCACAATCAAGTCGGTGATAAGTAATAGTTTAATTTGTTTTGATTACATATATGTCAGCATCATAAAGTCTAGATACTTTCAACATATTTAATTTAATATTTTCTCTTAAATGATTTCTTAGCCTTCGGTCAAACAGTAGTGAACCCCGATAAAGCCCCGATATAAATATGCATTCGACTCTTAACAACTCTGCTTTTGACACATTATTTTAATGTGCATCATAATTGTATTACGAGTGGAATGGTATCCAACCCGCTTGATATAATCATGGAATGTTAATAGTGTAGCGCCCCTGTTTCGTGTGTATGACTTTTCTCTCGACTATCACCTGTTTTACTCTCTCAACCAAGTTTTCTCAGATTTTATAGTCAGGTTGTTTTAATGGGTACTTTTTACTTCAATGTGCAAGGGTACTACATCAGCAATTATTCAAATAAATTGCTAAAGTTAATCAGTATTAACGTAAATAAGTAATTAAACAGTTTACTGGTAGCGTAAACAACAAGCCTGGTAGCGGCCAATTAAAAATTACACATGGAAAACTAACTAAATTCAGGACAAAGCCATTCCTTTCGGTTTAAATTATGATTTATTTTTGTAATGGGCCTTAACAAATAACTCTGGCTGGGATTCAGACCAAATGCATGAATCAATAAATACTGTAACGATTTCAGCATAAATAAATGGCATAAATGTGAAAAACTATAATAGCTCGAGGTCAGATCGATTATCTATAACTAAAAGTGCCGTCAAATATACGAAATACCGAATAATGTGCCCAAAAAGACTAAGTCAGAAATTTGACAGTTTGTAAACAAAATCGTTACCGATACTGAACTTCCGGCAACAAGTTAAAAATAATCTATTACAAGGTACCTTTTCAAGATGAAATTTAGTAATGAATGAAACTTTTATTAGAATTTATGAAATATTTGGATGAGACAAAATTTGGTACGTCTACTCTACTGTAAGGACAGAGGTAAAGTGATTTTTTTGGTATTCGAACGCTTGTATTACCTTTGGGTATGCAAATGAGTACCAACATGTTTTGGTATGCAAATTAGGTGGTTTGAGGTTACAATAGAAAATAAATATATCATAATATTTCATTATAAGAACAAATATACAATTTAAATCAATAAATAATACATAACAGTTGATCTATTAATCGACTTTGCCTCAGAAATCATTTATATGAATCTGACCTCGAGTTGAGATTATAAATAGAACTAAACCGGAAGTATGACAAAATGGCGGACATGGACTAGGAAATTGAGAAATTTTATAACATAAACTCGTATTTCATAACAAAGAAGTGAAGATGAATAAAATTATCGATGTGCTTAGTAGAAACAGGTATTTTTCTAACAATTTGTGAAGTATTAAGGCATGACAATAAGTATTTTTGTAAATATCACCTCTCGTGTTATGATTTCTTAAATTATACATGTACACATATGATATTGACTTCAATAAATGTAAGTATATAAATATGGAACAATAATTATGGTAATTATCCATGGTGCTAGTAATACTTAATTACCTTTATCATTTTGTTAAATAAGTAAGAAGCTTATGTAATTTAAAAATTACCTAACCTCACAATAGTATAGTGCAAATGACACATTTCAAGAGTTTGTTATGCTGACCGGAGGGAAAGTATATAGTCGCCACCTTGTCCGTTTGTCCATATGTGTGTGTGTCCCTCCGTTTCGCTTTTCCGGAGCATATCTTAAAACCCCTTAAATATAATTTGTTTGAACTGCACACAGTGGTAGACATTGAAGCGGGGTTCGGTGTCAAAGAACCATAACTCTATTTTTTCCCGTTGTTGATTTTTTTTCTCCTTTTAGAAATATTGTCCTGAGCATAACCTGAAAACCCTTGGACATAATCTATTTAAACTTCACACAGTGGTAGAGGGCATTAAGGCGGGGTACAGTGCCAAAAAATCATGACTCTATTTTGCATTGTTTTTTAATTATCTCCCATTTTAGAAAGATCTTGTCAGAAACAAAACCCGAAAACCCTTGGACATAATTTGTTAGAACTGCAAACAGTGGTAGAAGGCATTGAGGCGGAGTGCAGTGCTAAAGAATCATACATGTGACTCTCTTTTGCCCCGTTTTTGAGTTATCTCCCCTTTCATAAAAGTGTTGTCCTGAGCATAACCTGAAAACCCTTTGACATAATTTGCTTAAACAGCACACAATTGCAGAGGGCATTATGACGGAGTGAAGTGACATATAATTAAAACTCAATTTAGCTCCGTTTTTGAAATATCTCCACTTCTTTTTGAAATATCTCCACTTCTATAAAAATCTTGTTTCACTTTGAACTTTCTCTGGCACATAATTCTGACACTATGAGAGATATGAACAAGAAACTTTGCAAATATATAGATCTTATTAGGTAGATGAGTAGTGCAAAAGATCTGTGACTTTGCGTTTCCTTATTTAGAGTAATTCCATTTTGTTCATTTTTTTACTTTTAACTTTGTCCGGGACATAAGTCTGAAACTATAAGGGATATCAAAAAGAAACTTTCTACGTAGATAGATCACATTAGGTAAAAGGGCAGTGCCAAAAGAACCATAACTATGCCTTGTGTAATTTAAGAGTTATTGCCCCCTGTTCATTTTTACACTTTGAACTTTGTCTGGCACATAACTGACACTATAGAGATATTAACATGAAACTTTGTAGTTAGATAGACCTATTTGCGTAGAAGAGCAGTGCTAAAGAACCGTGACTTTGCTTACATAATTTTGGAATTTTTGCCCTTTGTTATTTTTTTTCTTATTTTTCAACTTTGTCCTGGACATTGCTCCGAAACTATAGATATACTAACATATAACTTTGTAGGTAGAAAGATCTATTGCGTAGATATGCAGTGAAAAAGGAAAATAACTCTGTCTTGCCTAATGTGAAATATTGGCCTTTTTCATCTTTACTCTGTAAACTTTGTCCAGGATATCACTGTAAAACTACAAGAAGTATCAACAAGAAACAAAGTCAATAGAAAGATCTCATTAAGTAGAGGTACAGTGCACAGAACAGTAACTCTGTCATGCATAATTTTGGAATTATTTCATTTTGAACGTTGTCCGGGACATAACTCTGAAACTACTTAACTACTAGAGGTATACTTTTCTGTGTCCAAAACCTAATCGGAGGGCATCAACCGGTTTAACCGGCTCTTGTTAACATTGTTTTACTTATTCTTTTTCGAATCAGTAGATATCACCTGATTATTCATTTTGTCGATCAAAGGAATTGAAAAAAATCCAAGTTACAGACAAAAAGACACACGGACTATTTTGATTTTAATCCGACTTTAGCATTCATTATAACATACCGCTTTCTTTGCAACTTTTTGAAAATAAACTTTTACGGTTCCCGTTTAAACCGCAAACACATATTGATAAACTTGATCCCGACCAGAGGTTTAAAGTAAAAATTTGTTTTCTTTATAGATAACCTATTGAAAGACAGTTATATTTGAATAACTCTTTAGAGTTGTTTTATATCAAAAATCAAAAATAGTAAAGTAAGTGAGATTATATTTGAACAGTCACAAGAACAAATCAAATGCGAAACATTAGGTCTTCGTCGGAAGGGTTATCAAGCGACTTTTTTATTTTAAAAGCAGGTTGTCGGAGATATAAAATTTATTACCAGTTAATTACATAATATTGCATACTTGCCCTTCCTCTGATGTGTGGATTGTAAGTGTCAGATGGACACGTGATTGCTTGATTTTACAGCCAGTTTATAATACCACACACAAGTAGGACACATAGACCACTTAAATTTTATTCAACTGTTTTTTGTACCATGGCGTGGTTGTGTTGAAGTAATTAAAGCCATGATTGTGATATTAGGTGTTAAGATATCATAAAATTTAATACGTGAAGTGATTAAATCTAGCATGTCTACATATGATAAACTGCATAACATGTGTTATTCCGCTACCATTCAATGCTTGTAATTGCTGATTAAATTGATTCAACCTGAACACTAAACAGATTTGTATGCATTATGACATGTTTTGAAATTGATAGAACGATTATTAACTTCGAAGCAAACTTTCCTCTAATTTTAAATTTAATATGTGAAGTGATAAAATCTAGCATGTATATACATATGATAAACTGCATAACATGTGTTATTCCGCTACCATTCATTTCTTGTAATTGCTGATTAGATTGATTCAAACTGAACACTAAACAGATGTGTATGCATTATGACATGTTTTGATATTGACAGAACGATTATTAACTTCGAAGCAAGCGTTTCCTCTACATATGTTTGTGAACTGTCACTAATTCACAGACCAAGAAAACAATTGTTATATAAATCTTCAACAATATTTTTATTTAAACATAACTCAATCTGATTATAAAGTCAACATTTTCACACCGATAATTGTAATTCTTTTAAAATATAACGTGGTCTCTCGGGAGAATTTAAAGAAATATGAATTTTATTCAACTTGTCAATACGTTTTTATTACAACCCTTGCAACTGCGCTTCATTTCCTTCCTTCGCTGAATTATAAGCTATTAGATATAATTAAATTATCTTTTCCGTCACTTTACGCAACAGTCAGTGTCTATTGTGACATAACTATTTGTTTTTCTCTAAAACTAAATATTACACTAACTCGTTGTTTTAAACTTTCTACATCATTTTCCTTTAACAACCAATAGATAAAACGGCAGTTAGTTTTTGTAAGCTTGCCAGTTTTAATGCTTGAACTGCCGCCTTTGGCCTTTTACGTGACCATATATTTAACCGTCATGAGACTAAACATTAAAAAACATCACGTGGTACATGCAAGGATCATGCAAGTTGCACATGATCAACAATGCAACCACGTAGTTGAATGTATATTGGTCTTGATAATGTTACACTATAAAGGTCTGCTAAATCTCTATGTAGTACTTTATCTTTCCCACATGTGCACGTGCGCATGCACAAGAAAATACTTCATCGTCTTATAATGGTCTATAAAAATTATGAATATTTAGAGGCAAATTTTCGTATTAAAATATAAATATGTTTTTTTTTCCTATTTGCAGAGTTCTTGGATGACACGTTTTGCCTTGGTAGTATATTAGGTGGCGAGGATTCAAGCATAGTGAACAAAGAAACTTCAGGGGACAATTGTTTTTACCGAATACAGGTTAACTAATTAAAGTTATTAAAAAGAGACAATGATTTGGACAGACTTTTCCCTTTTGACCTTGTATATTGTAAACTCTCAGAACACGTTAACTCGTTTTTCGTGTGCATAATAGAATGATATTGATGGAAATAATATGGTTATAATTTAGGAAATAATGTGGTTATGATAATAAAACTCTTACAAAACTCTTACAGTTTTAAAGAAAACAAAAATAAAATGTAAATGTTCATGTTTTGTAATCAACACATTTTTTACTATGTTATCATCTGTACAATTTTATATGTATAAAATTTTAATTCTAACAAATAATGTTTTTCAGGCACCAAAACACAATGATATAACGCTGACACTAAAAATGCTAGAGTTTGGCTCAGCCAGTTGTGAGGAGGAAAGTATAATTATTTATGAAGGACACAGTACACGTAAGTTTCATAAAATACTTTCATTTTAAAATGAAAAGTGTTTAAAAAAAAACAGGAACAGTCTTATTACTTTAAAAACTTGTAAGAATTTATCTATACGTTGTCCTATCTGTTCGTATGTTTATCTGCCCAGACGCTATGTAGAATCTGTTCTCGACAGACTAGAATATAAAGGTTGGCTGACACCTGCAGCACTGTATAAGTGATGTTTTTTCAACATTTGATCTTAAACGTCAACTTCTGGCAGCCTGACAATTTGTTAATCGAAATAAATATTTGTTTTAAAATTTCAAACTTGTGTTCCGAATTTCGTTCAATATTTTTAAAATAAAATACCGAGTTCATTCATATATTATATTAATAGTGTTATCGTAATTATAGAGAAATAACAGAAAACTGTATCAGCAGAGCAGTATAAATCAGTTTGTGCCGTTCATTTAGTAAGTTGTCATACATAATACTAAAAGGTTGTGCATTCTAATCGACTTTATTCATACTCATCTCCGTATAACTACAAGTCTGAAAGCTTATTGCACATAAAAATAAACAAACAAAACAAAACTTCTTCATTCCGTTATTGCTTCCTATTTTGTGTGACCCCATATATCTTGAGAAGTTACATTTATGTTTACTTATAGTTTCTTGGTATTGACTTTAAAGATGATGATTGCTAGTGTAAGGAATATGTATTTTACTTCACAATGGCAATCACAGTAGAGATCATTTCAATTTCAGTTGTGTAAAAACATATGTTTAAGTCCAGTTTAATAAGAACCCTTTCGCTCAAAAAACAGAGCCTTCACAAGTCAAAGAATATTCTAGATTCCTCATATATTTTGTTTAGAAACATTTACCTGTGAACAATGGCATTATCTAATGCAATATCTTCATTTACTAACATAACGTTTAAGACGTGTTATATATTATGTTTTAGTCCTACCATTTTAGTTCTAACAGATAAACTAAAATACTAATTAACATTGGTATTATATGAATAAACATGTCTAAGAATGTTCAAGTTAGTCACTTACTTTCTTTTGTATGTTGTTTTCAATATGATTTTTCAGAAGGAAGACCTTTAGGTACAATATGTAGTGATAATGATCTCGGAATATTACCATACCGTGCAAGTTCAATGTTTATTGAGTACAGGAATCTTCTAAATCTAGACGGTGAACGTTTTAAAATAGAATACATGTTTGTAGAGGACAACTTAATATCATCAACGACCACTTCTTCGGTTAAGGGAAATGATGGTAATGCTTACTGTTTTGATACAACATAACAAATGAAATCAATTTTTAAGATTAGAAACCCCTAATGGGTACTATATGGAACTGTAAAATTGACAATATAGGACAATTTAATGCCTTAGAAGACACCTGTACAAAGTTTATCGTATGGTTTATGAGTCTTTCTGAACTAAAACTTTGCTTTTAGAAGGGCTCTTTTGAAGACCAGCTGTACAAACATATTTATATGAACCAAATTAAATGTTCGATTGCTTATTATCTTCAAAGACTGTTTATACTATTTCAATAAAATAGAGAGAAATAAGAATCCCTAAAGAAATCCCAACACGGCAAATTAAGAATGTTGCAGGCTCGGTTTGATTAAGCCTGTTCATGGACGGTACTGTGAAGTACAAACTGCCGTCCACGCCTCCTAGCACCGGCTTAAGCAGAATATGAACTGGTTAAATTTAGAATTACGAAACATCCGCAGATGTGTTTATATGGCGGTTATCATGGAACTTTCAAAGGTGAGTGGTTAGTGCCATTCCATGAAAAGCGGCATATGGTCCTCAAGTAAAAAACACCGCATGTGCCCTAAACGAGAAAGCAATGGGCAGAACTCAATAAAATGGAATTTTGAAAGGGGATCTGAGGTTATGAAACCTGCATATCACAGATATGACGCCAAAAGACAAATTTAAAAAGCAGGCCACATATCCTATGGGTGATTTAACAGTATTCAAGTTAGGAATACTGGAACAATCCAACAAGAAAGATGCCGAAAAGAAAGAACTAAAATAACATAAGCACAACAGTTACGTTGTGCTGAACTATCTTTAAGGATCAGAAATATAACATCCCTGAATATAACAACACTTGGGCCAATATTTAATCTGCATTTAAAGGATATACATTTTTCTTTATCAAAATGTACGCAAGCTAATTGATAAGTAATGATCATTTTATTGAATACGTTAGCCGCCCATAATCCATTCATAAGTCATACGATCTAGCAATGAGAAAGCTCTCAGCTCTTGTGGAACTGAGATATGAAACAGTTGATCGGGAACACACTAGGCGAACTTTGAGGCTTGACTAGGCTTTATTTATATTATGCGAAATTTGTTACTCTTTATAAAACATGTTTAACAAACACAAAGCGAGATTCACATAAGAGTTTCAGGCAGACACTTACTACTTAAACCATTGGTATTCTCCAGTTGTCTTTACGAAATGTATATGATAAAGAAAATTGACTATCCCTTAAGTTATCTATGCTTTTCTGTAATAATGCAAAGAAAATGGCATACCAATAGGAGGACCGAGTCAAGTACATATTCACATTAGGTATCTTTTGGTGAATTTTGTAATAAAGAACTCAAAAACATTTGAACATTGTGAGTTATCAATTGCCAAGCTAGAATACATGATGTGCATCATTTTACCCAAGAGCCGGAACAGCAACAAAACAATGCGAGAAATCTAGCTCGCATCGCTTAACAAGGCAAGGGTTGCTCCATTAGCCGTAAAGGTTAATACCTTTAATTTAAATGGAGGATATCAAGTCGCTCATCACTTCTTAGACAGTGAAAAAAAAAGTAAACTGATGCGCCATATGTGCTTTCACAAGGAGAAAGTCTTCATTGCCATTGCTGCAATAACAAACAGTGGCTTTAAATATATCGAATCTGTTTTCACAAATTAAAAAAGACCAATTATATTACTAATAATCGATTAAACTATAATGCTATATATAAAGTTGAGAACCCAACTATTTGCAAAGTGACATTAGGACCCTAAGGGTGCACACATGCACAATTAGAATTTAACACAAATATATCAAGATTATTGTATCCATTAAATAAACATGGTAATTTAACAAAGAAGTCTTTTATTGCAAAACGTACTTAAGCGTTTTCTACAAATGTTCATTATTGATATGATAATCATTTTTATTTTTTTTTCAGACATTGATGGTTCGTTAAAAGGAAACAACACAAAGAATGGTATCAACTTATGCACAGAATCAAAATACAAAAACAACAAACAGTTGGCAGTCGCGGTATGTAATGATAATCTTCCTCATCATGTTGTACAGATAGAATTCGACTATTTCGACATGGAAAACTCAGATGACTGTATCTTTGATTCGGTGAATCTTTTGCTTTTGACAGGAGACAGAGAAGGTATTTCAATTTTAGTGTTTGTTTCTCACTTTATATAACAGATTGAATGCAATATTAATAAAAAAAAGTGACTTATGTAATTTGTAACGGGCACTTATGAATTAATTATTACTAATATTATTGAATACAGTGTCTCAAACATAACTTTTTTTAATCGTAATAATATTTCTGAAATTTATATCATACATTTTCCAGAGACATCTTTTCTTAACGGACAATCTTGCGGAAAAAATAAACGTAGGCAAACGTTCGTCACAAGGGGCGACTCACTTCGCCTAGAACTTAAAACAGATGAATCATTAGCCCTTAAGAATTTTCAGGCAAAGATTTCATTTGTACCAGATACAGGTAACTCAATATTTCTTTTTTGGTTCATTTCGTTTCAAATAATTACAAGTTCTATCTATAAAGCATTTTATACAGAGTGATACTTCAACAATTAACTTGTTATTTATGAAGCTTTTGGGATGTTCTTTAATGCGTTAACCAATTAAACAAACGAATAATTTATTGTAGAATGTATATGCAAAGACAACATGGCATGCATTCAGGACAACACTGAAAAGTATGTAACTTTAATTCAAATTATGTGGAAACTGATATTTCCTTTTGATATGTGTGTATTTAAATACAAATGATAATTATAGAAGCTGCTTTCCTTTTATTTGAAATCTGTTGACAAGAATGTAATGGAAGTAAGATTATAAAATACTTTTTTTAAGCTGATGCAGTTTCATTTTTGACATTTTTTAAATTAATCTCTGCAACGCACATAATAGTCAATGCCAAATAAACATTGTGTTAATATAACAACAACATGGCAAATATTTCACGTTCACTTTTGTTTAAATATGACTTTTTTGAAATTATAGATGTATTCGGGGAAAATATTGTGATAAAAATACATGTCAAAATGGCGGAACATGTATCAAGAATCGTTCTAACGAGAAATGCTACTGTCTTGAAGGTTTCAAAGGGGATGACTGTTCACAAAGAGATGTAAGAAAAATGAAGTACATGTATTTAAATTTTTTTTTTTTTTTATTGGGTTTTACGTCACATCGACACAGTATAGGTCATATCGCGACGTTCCAGCTTTACTGGTGGAAGAAGACCTCAGGTGCCCCTCCGTGCATTATTTCAGGCACCAACGGGCACCTGAGTAGAACCACCGACGTTCCGTAAGCTAACTGGATAGCTTCCTCACATGAAAGAATCCAAAGTCCCTGTCGGGATTCGAACCCACAGCGGTGAGGGGCAAGTGGTTTGAAGTCAACGACCTTAACCACTCGGCCACAGACGCCCCATGTATTTAAATGGATGAATGAGAGTTTGCTGGCAGGCAAAGATTCTCTTCCCCAATCTATTTTGATATCGCAATTTTTATGTTAACCATTGTTATTGAAATATACTTCATTCGTTAAAAATTAGTGATTCCAGTAACCGTGTGCCGTATTTCTTCTTAATTGTTTCATATTTAGCTCCATTTTCCGAAGAAAATTGTGTTTTTGTCATGACTCTTTTTTCGTTGGTTAACGTGTTAATTACGGCAATTCATTCAGACACCACAGAAGCTTTTCACTTCAAATTTGGTATACAAAAGGTAAAGGTAAAGGTCTTGTTTATTATAGTGTCACCCCTACTGAAAGGGCCAGCCAATTTGACTTATGAGACACCTTTTGGTTGCATAGCATTTACCTCCCAATTCCTACCACTATGCCAGGCACCAGGCGGATAGAAACCATTCATTTTAACTACCTCACGGCTCACGAAGCGGCCATTTCGGAACGAGTCCCACGAGAAACATTCATCCTTCAATTAACGCTCCCCGTGGGGCTCGAACCTTCGACCTCCCGATCCGAAGGCGGACGCCTTAACCACTAGGCCAACGGTACCGGTTACATGTTTATGTCATAAATGAACGCAATTGTAAAAGAGCACATACTCCTAAAATTAGTTTTTGCAAAGTTTTGCTCCCTCTTCATTTTACATTTTCTGCCATTGTTACCCCTTTTTTGGGTGCTTTTTCTCAGCAACTATGACTTAATTTTTTCACTTCAAATTGGTATATATGTTCACTATCAAAGTAAGACGCCATTTCGACAGGTAAAATTGTTCTCATTTTTTCAAGTTATGTCCCTTTTTTAAAATGGCAGAATTGATAATGTTGCACAGCAGCCGGTTAGTGCAAGCTAACAAAATTGCCATTTTTGTATAACGTTCAATGCTATCAGTATTCATTGTTTTGTTCAAATTCACGTTTGTATTCATGAAATATTTCTCCTTATCCAGTTTAACTCAGTGAGCCCAATTATAAATTTATTCTCTCTAAGGTTATTTTCTCAACCAAATTTTGAAAAGTTCAGTAACCCTACACAAACATTTTAAGTTGTAACTAAATTTGGAGTTTAATGAAAACAATAAGAACTAATTTCACTTATTAAAGCAATAAGATTTGGCGAAGACACACATTTTTTTTGTAAAACTTTATACGATTACATCTTATTCAAATCTCGTTTATTGATTTTATTTAACATGCCTTTTAAGTGCGTTAATATCAATATTTTTTTGCAAGGGTGAATCTCCGCAAAAGATAAGATTCATCAGTGCACCCGTAGACCGGACGATAAAGAGAGGTGAAGGTCACGTAGAAGAATGTGAAGTTGAAGTTCCACATGGAGTGCAGGTAGAATATACTTGGTAAGAGAAAAATCATTATAGTTTTTTTAGATGTTTATTAAAACATAAATCAGGAATCAAGGACGGTCAAAAGAGAAAGACTAAGATTTTCGACAAACCGTTAAAAACAATGGCAAAAGTAGGGATCGAACCACAGATTTTTTATTATATGGGATAACCACTTTACCGACTGTGCCATTGCGGATGTGACGAGAACATATACACTACGCTAGTGTTGAGTTACGCAAACATTAGTTATATACTTAATAATAATTCTCGTAAACTATACGGACAAAACCGTAGTGGGATCGAATATTTAAGTGCTATAATGTATTCATCATTGACAGGTCAATAAAATCAAATCATATAAATAGTTTACCATGGTTAAAAGGCACAAGACAGGGAGATATAAGTAGTTTGTACATTTTGTGAACGACCTATCTACACTGTACTTATCTTCGGGAACAATGTGATAGTGGTATAAATGTGAATAGATGTAATAATATCCCTGATATTATCACGTTATTATTTGCTGATGTTGCAAACTCAGCTGACACAGTTGTTAGCTTGCGACGCAATCTTAACGTTGTCAAATAGAATAGAGAAAAACAGAATAACTAAAGAAAGATCAACACGACAATCTTGAAAATGTTGCAGGCTCGGTTTGATTGAACCTGTTCATGGACGATCCTGTGAAATTACCGTCACTCTAGCATCGGCTAAAGCAGATTTAACATTTAAACATGAAAATTATGAAATTTTGAATTTAGAAACATCCGCAGATGGCGGTTATCATTAAACCTACAACGTGACACAGAAGTGTCATTCTAAGAAAAGCGGCATATATGGAGGCTATTCGTTGCCAAAAATCCAGCCTTGTTGATCTGGGTTGAACAGTTTGTTAATGGAAAAAATACAATTGTACTATTTTGTATGTAAACTCCAATGTTGCATACTTGGATTGAGTTTGCCGATTTAACATTTTTGTAAACATGCATTTCAACAAAATAAATTTTGTTAAACGACAAAACATTAACTGATAGTAGCAATACCAAGTGTTCGAATACTCAAAACAGAAGTTACATTCTTAGCTTTACATTGTCGAACCATCATGATTCAGATCAGCATAATCCCGCTTTACACGTTTTTCAATAGGAGATAAAATAAGCTCCGCCCATTTTCCCGCCCACTAAATCATCGTAAACAAACGTATTTTCCGCTCATTTTCGGTATTTACCGTCGGCGACAAGAAGCGGCGTAGTTTCCGTTTATTATACCTTTTAGGTGTTTAGTTACTAAACATAATTCACTTGCATGATTGCCTACAATCAACATCAGCGGACTTTAACCCATTACTTCATGAGCATTTTGTGAAAAATGGCTGTTTTCATTGAAAAGTCTCCTGTTACAAGTTCAATTTGCTATAATACTATAAAAACTGCTTCAACACTAATCAAACTTGGCACAAATGTTGACTGGACCATTGCCCTTGCAACAACATGCTCAGGCTTAAATTTTCTGTTACCATGGCAACGAGGGGACATCTCAAAATTGCCAAAAATCACTATTTTGCGTTGATTTTTCCATCAAAATTGATTTCAAAGTGCTGCAACTTCTCAATGGATTGAGATAAAGTCAAATGCTTTTCAGCGTTGGTTACACGTTACCTTATGATCAATCTGGGGTCATTTACAGCCTCTCACAAGTCCAAAATTTTCTTGGCGATGAGGGGGACTCCGCCCCCCTTCAAACCCCCCAGATTGTGGGCCGCGCCGAAAAAGAGGTCACTTTTTTTAACAACATTTCTCAAACAAAAACAAGTGTTTGGGGCCTAAATAAGGCATTTTTTCATCCTTTGAGACAACAAAATAGGGGGGGGGGTGAAAAAGGCGTTAAAAGGCGTGTATATGAAGTAATGGGTTAACAGAAAATGATGAAAATACTTGAAATTACCCTAAATCGCGTTTTTTCATGTTTAAACATGGCCTGTCATATAAATTTGAAGAAAAATTCTTGTTTTGTAGATTTTTTTATTTTTTTCATTAACCCATTACTTCATGAGCATTTTGTGAAAAATGGCTGTTTTCATTAAAAAGTCTCCTGTTACAAGTTCAATTTGCTATAATACTATAAAAACTGCTTCAACACTAATCAAACTTGGCACAAATGTTGACTGGACCATTGCCCTTGCAACAACATGCTCAGGCTTAAATTTTCTGTTACCATGGCAACGAGGGGACATCTCAAAAATGCCAAAAATCACTATTTTGCGTTGATTTTTCCATCAAAATTGATTTCAAAGTGCTGCAACATCTCAATGGATTGAGATAAAGTCAAATGCTTTTCAGCGTTGGTTACACGTTACCTTATGATCAATCTGGGGTCATTTACAGCCTCTCACAAGTCCAAAATTTTCTTGGCGATGAGGGGGACTCCGCCCCCTTCAAACCCCCCCAAACAGAAGGGGGCACATCCCCCTTCTGGCAACCCCCTGATGTATCTTTTGGATGGGGGGCCGCGCCGAAAAAGAGGTCACTTTTTTTAACAACATTTCTCAAACAAAAACAAGTGTTTGGGGCCTAAATAAGGCATTTTTTCATCATTTGAGACAACAAAAAAGGGGGGGGAAAAAGGCGTTAAAAGGCGTGTATATGAAGTAATGGGTTAAAGGAATATAGGCATATAAGTTTTAAAACGTTGTAGACACCACATTTCCTGGAAAAAGAAACTTAAAAAAACACCAGGTTACATACTGTCTGACGTTAAATATTTTTCAGCATCAGCGGACTTTAAAGGAATATAGGCATATAAGTTTTAAAACGTTGTAGACACCACATTTCCTGGAAAAAGAAACTTAAAAAAAAAACACCAGGTTACATACTGTCTGACGTTAAATATTTTTCAAGGAAGTGAAAACTATTGAAAAGACTATATTCAACGACAAATAAATTTTACTGATGGTATTCCAAGTTGCATAGGAATGAGTAACATTTACAGTTAAGCTGCTACCTTACCACTTTCAAATTTTCAAGTCAACATCTGATAGAGATTTTGATACGACTAATTATACTAATACAGACCAAATTCTGGCTGTTGTCTTTCCTAGTAGTACTATTATATTAGTAACCTTAATTCTAGCGTATGACTTGACAAGAAAAAAAACTTTTAACAATTATAGTAAAATTATAACCAAAGTTGTATGTACCCTTTCGTACATAACTTTTTATTTTTACCATATATTTTCCCATTTTTCCCATTTTGTTTTTCAGTAAAATTTAAATGACTCCAAATGTATGTATGTTGATTATCAATTTATGTATACCTTGTTTATTTTATCTCTTAGAAAGCCATCACTTACAAAACTTAATAAATATTCTGTGTAGTATTTCATGTACATAAAAGTAGTTGTCTGTTTTTGATCATATAGACAGCAAATCTAGACAGAAAATCTAGGTAACAGCTAATGACAGCATGTATACACATATTTCAGAGGTGCTATTGATTCAGCACAATGCATAATAAAGTTTCCTTTTAAAAGGAAAGGCTTACACAGTTGTGCCTTCATCCCAACCCTTTAAAATTGTTTTTTTTTCTGGTTTCAATTTATTATCACATTTTTTTTTGAATTACGGTATTTGTATATCATAAAGGGTTTATTTAGTTTTGTTTTGTTTTTTTGAAAAACCGAATATTTTTTTGTCAAAACGATTTGAAATCTATTCTCTATTGTATAAAACTAATAAAGAAAATGATCAATCGTAAAAATACTAACGTGATACTGAAGGAAAACAAGTGTGCACATTTCATTTCCCCTTTTTCGCAGCAAAATCATTCCTTTGCTTTATAGACAAGTAAATGCACTAAAATACTTCGTTACATGGTACCAATTAATAAGTATGTATCAACTATGTTACACGATCACAAATAGACGATGCGCTATCTGTAGATCAGCACGTGGCAAGGTTAATGATATGCATGGGCTATTTTTAGATTACCTCACCAAGAAGTTGAATTGCGTTCAGTAGATCTAAATATAACTCGATCATGCGTGATTTGGTAAGCAGAACCACCCTTTGAAGACGGAATACTACTACAGTCACCATTCTCTATTGTATAAAACTAATACAGACAAAAAACAATTATAAAAGAAACTAACTTTTGCGTCTTGAAAAACATTTGAAACGGAACAATTTCGTTTATAATTTATTTACGGTTTAAACCGATAAATCAAGTAAAAATAGAAATCCTATTTATATAAACAAACTGGGATTACCGAAGTAACTTAAAATAGCTTAGATTTCCGTAATATTACTTTGTCTGATTCCGCAGTATGACGGAATCGCCCGAATTGTCACGATTGCAATCGGAACTACATCGGCTATTATCATTAATCCGAAGAGTGACGGAAATAGCCAAAAAGTTGCGATTGGCACGATTGCAGCTGGTTTCCCGTTCAACCATGCACCAACAGATATAAGCAGGAAACCACCTAACCGGAACAAGTTTTCAAAATGAAATGGCAAAAAGACCTTAACCTACGCCAGCTTACATATATTTAACAATAAAAGGCTAAATCACATTCTATGACTCAAAATACCTCTCAATGGAGGTAAACAGAGTTGCCATGATACACTGAATATTTATTTCAACATTAAAATGGGACAAATTCACAAGTTTTGGTTATACAACGGAATTATCGATAGTAAACTTTGCATTGTTTCGTGGTTATACACTTGGTCAAAAATATGAGTTTTTCTACAACCCAACATAGTCCTTTAAAGAAAGAAGGCACAGGCTTATTGTTCAGTTCTCTTTTTTCATGTTGCCAAAAGTGCCTTCCATGTATCGCATTATAGTACTATTTGCTGAAGGTAAAAAAAAATATGCTCAAGAGTATTGCTGTGGGTCACAAAACCCTATCATTGATATCAATGAATAGTGGTGTGTGTCATTATATATGGGAAACATTTCCTTATGTTATTTCACCAACTTTAGCTTTTGCATATTAATATGCTCATTATCAGTATATACGTTGTTACAATTTTAAATTATATCTTAACCAATTTTGCATTACTTGAATATCCTGTACTAGAATACGTTTTAACAAAATCAGAGGATGTTCAAAGTCAAGATTGATGTAACAGTTTCTATATAATTTGAAATATTTTTGTACCAGCAAGAGTTACCTCTCTTTATATTCTGCTTTCGTGAAATTAGCTCCGCCTATTAATTTTCGTCTATTTCCGTGATAATTCCATACATGGAAGTTGCAAAATCGTTTACAAATGTTAATCGCGTTAGAATGTAAAAGGAAAGTGTGGTGTCGTAAACCTGAGTGTGTCAAGTTGATGCAGTTACATTCTCAACGTCATGATGCACAGCATTAAACGTATTGTGTACGTTCTATCGTTTACATTTCTACATGTCGCAAATTTGAAATTATACATTTATAAATACAGTTTGCAATTTATCTAAGTTGCATGTTAACAGCTTTCATTTTATCAAATCGAGATAATCAAAATGCTTAATACCAGTGCAGTATGTAACTCTCGGATCGACAATTAGATTTTTACTAATCTGTTTAGTAGAACCGAAGTATGCATTGTCAAGTTTCAAAGGCTGGGTTTTTGGCAACGAATAGCCTCTATAGGCGTATGGTAAAAAGTAAATTTATGCGTCTGCTCTAAACGAAAAAACAATGGGAGAACTAAATAAAATGGAATTTAAAAAAAAGTGTTTTTTTCGTGAACACTTTTTTTTGTGACATTGTCGGCATTAGTGTCAATAAAGGTAAGACAGTTATAAAAGTATTCCGTAGATTTGGTCCTTCAAAATACTCAGTGATAAAGAAATGTTTGGATATCCCAATCAACACTTCATCAGTATAAATATATGGGACTCCTTTCCACCCTTAAATTGTCATGCTTTAAAGCTCTGTATAAGTTGGCGTCTTAAACAACAAAATCTGTATACTGTATAAGTGTAAATAAAAGGCAGTTTGGATATTTTGATTATTTGGAATGTTCTAAACTGTTTGATTTAATGGATAAAGTTATACTTTAGTACGGATTAAAGATATAGGGATTGAAACACTCCGATATTATTAGAAAGTTCGAAGAAAGTACTGTAAGCATATTTTAATAATTTAAATATTATTATTAATATAATCATTATCATTTTTATCATTATTATCATTATTGTTATTTTTATTATTAATGTATTTTCAATGAAATACAATGAAATTAGTTTTACATTACTTGCTATGTATGTAATATTATAACTAACAGTGAATAAGGGGACAAGGTTATGCAGTGGAACAATTTTAACGGAAAACGCCATCATCTTGTTTTTTCGTATTTTTATTGTTGACGTCAACGACGTTTTTGTATTTATAACATATTGTAAGATAAAACATATAAGCTGGTAAATATGCGATTTATAAAAATAAACAGAAACTCCTTGGAGATAGAAAAGTTGTTCAGTAGATAAGCATTTTTTAAGATGTTAATTTAACAACCAATAAGATGTTGCGCCTAAGCGAACGCGGTCGTTTATCATTATATGATAATCATAATGTTATAAGACTTGTAAAATATTGGTGTCAATTGCTGCCAATGCAGAATCATAAAAATCCTAAAAACTGTTATCAGATGCACAAAGACGTTTATGACGTAGGATGACGTACAAGGGCATCAGATTCGATAAACTTTTTTAAATTTGTTTTTTTTGTTCGCATGGATGTCTCAAACTTTGGGTGATATCAATTTATGACAAGTACTAAATTAAAACAGCGAGTATCTGATTGTCTTACACAAAACTGGCGTAATCGTAATAAATAATTCTCCTAGATGTGACTTTAGATATGGAGAAAAGTTCATCAAGGAAAGACGGCGTTCAATGAACACAACCCCCATACAACCCAGCAACAAGAACCGGTGGCAAAAGTCCAGGAGGACCCCAAACAAAATCAGGACAGCACGCAAGGCAGAACACTAACACACCAATCATTAAAATGACACTCAATAACAAACAACAGTTACTGACAAGGAAAAGGTCCACAAAGTAAAGGGACACGGGACAATGGGATCGGCAAAATAAAAGACAAGAAGCAAAAGGGAGAATACTTACCGTAGACGAGAAAAAGCATGGTACACAACAAGTGTCACCAAAACAAAGACATATATCTGAAAAAACAGAGGGCGCCGTCTTGGAACGTGCAGCAGCATAAGTACTGCTGGGGAGTTTAACCCGGTAAATGGTGCACCAAACCCACCATGTTCCTTTAAACGAGATATTGTAAATAAAATGAATCCCTGCCAAGCGAAATTCTGTCAGTTGTTACGGTTGCAATAGGTTAAATAAATAAAACAAATCTGGAAACAAAATGATCCCTCGGAAGCGCCAATCACACCAAAATTACATGAAAAAAGGTGAAATAAGTAAAACACAGAAATGATCATGTAGTAACATGCAAAAGTAAACCCAATGAACTTAACGAAAGTACTCAATTTCTTAAAGGAAGACAAAGCAACAAGAAAATCACTTACATGGTCCAGCGAAGCAAAACAGAAGACGAACATTAACCTTTTACCCCACGAGCATATTGCGAAAAATGGCCGTTTTCATTGAAAAGCCTCCTGTCCCTCCAGTTCAAACTGCCATGAAACTATGAAAATACTAATGAAACTTGGCACAAATGTTGACTACACCATAGCCTCTGTAACAGCATGCTCAATGGTAAATTTCCTGTTACCATGGCAATGGGGGTGGTCTCCAAATTGCCAAAAATCACTATTTTGCATTGTTTTTTTTCCATCAAAACGGATTTCAAAGTGCTGCAACTTCTCAATGAATTGAGATAGAGTAAAAGGCTTTTCAGTGTCGGTTATTAGTTACCCTATGATCGATCTGAGGCCAATTTTAGCCTGTCACATGTCCAAAATTTTCTTGGCGATGAGGGGGACTCCGCCCCCCTTTAAAGCCCCCAAACAGAAGGGGGCACACCCCCCTTCTGGCAACCCCCTGATGTAATATTTGGATGGGTGACGGCGCCGAAAAAATGAAGACCCAAAACAATATCAGATACTTTACTTTAAATCAAAGTCGGATTTCAAAGTTTCAAAGTTGCGGGGATTACTGTTTATCCGGTTTAGTTACATTAGTCTCAAGGAAAGGATCTAGACTCTGTGTTTACAACGACCTTTCAACATGAAACGAAACGTTACTATCAAAATGTAAAATAAGTCAGTGATTTGTTCATGTATATGGACAGTTGTACGTCAACACTAGAGACCTAATGTACAATGTTGTTCTGCTAATCAAGATAAAAATAATCACATGCCGATGTATGACTTGCACATTATGAAACTATGATTATATGTATTTCTAATGTTGTACAAATATTTCCTTTGTTGTTCAAGTGTTTCATGTAATGGTATTCATTTGTTTCAGGCAAAGGTTTCTATAGAAAAGGTGGCATAATCGTTTCCAAACACTTGCCCATAAGTTCCCCATACACTAAAGTTTTCAATCAGTTTTCGAAATTTTATAAAATTTACTAAATAAATTAAAATAAATAAATAATTACATAAAGAATGGTGCATTTAGCGTTTATTAAAAAACAACATTAGGTATACTAGTAAAGGTAAATTAAAATAAAGATGACGCTTTAATGTTGATACTTTTAGGAGAAAAAAATGTCCCGCCTATATGTCAATTTTCAAGTTTGTTTTATTTCTAGGTCATTAAAAGAAACATTGATAGAGCCGTACAGTAAAAATGCAGGATTTGGAACTCATCCAGGTGGAATATTACAGGTGCGTTATAAATTTTCAAGCATTTTAATTTGAAATAAGAGAATTTGTTAACAGATAGGTTACTGTAATTATTTCGATTATATCAATATAAATTCATTCTGAATGATAGAAACCCCATCATTTCTCATTCGGGTATATATAATGTATACATTTACTGCTAATGAAATTCTAAATATCGAAATATTTTATATTAGATACTTATTTCTTCTGTTTGATTGTTGACGGAATAGAGAGGATAAGGTTTTTCATTTTAACTGAAAATGCTATTGGGTCAGAATTAAGCGTCCTTTGTAAGTCTTCTTAATTAAGAATAATCAGAAAAATCCTCAGTTTAATCCTATATCTAATATTCGATGGTCAAAACTGGTTCCGCAGAACTTGATTTACCCAGTAAATTATTCTACCTAATGAGAGGCAGATTGTACATGTATTCGGATAACGGCACAATTATTTTTGATGTCGTACGAGCAGGGATAAAAATTTGTATCTTAAGAAAGTAATATCTCAAAATATAGTTTATCAAAATGGAACTGCATACAGTAGTAGCATTTGGTGTATGGTACTGAGAACCGACCATATGAACCGGAGATGAGTCAGTTTTTGTCCATATTCCCAAATCATATATTTTCAACTTCACTATTCTAATGTTTAAGATTGATGACTTTTCGGACGCATTGGTGGGACAATATTCATGCTTTGCGACAACTTCAGGTGGAACAGCAGAACACACCTTTGAGTACAGGATTGCAGAGGATTGTAACGTCAGTAAGTTTAAAACATTAGCAATACAAAAAAGGATTTATTGTATTACAAATTGAAAAAATAAATGCAAATTTATCAAAGAAAAGATAAGCAACTAACAACATATGTGATCTAAATTTACAATCAAATTTACCAATGGCATTGACACTAAGTGTATAAAAAATACATATTTACATGTTAACACTGCACCATAATAGAGACAGAAAACTAAGGTTTGTAAAATTAGCATCTTAATTGTTATATACTTTATAAAAAGTACGTTAATACTCAGCAGTTTTATTAAATCTAACTGGTCGACTGGGTTGGGAATATTATCATTTTATCGAATCGCTACAATCTTATCTTTGAAAACCTGGAGATAAGGTTTAAAACGCACATTTAAGCAGGCTGTAGGGGCGATTGTGGTAGCACTTTCCTCTATCGTCTAGGGACATACTCAGTCAAATCGAGCCTGCTACATTTTCAATTTTGCCGTTGTGGACGTTCGTTAAGGTCTCTTTTTCCCTTTTTATGTGACTGTTAAAAGTTTCATTCAATAAAATTTCAATTGTTGTTTAAGCAATGTGGTCTCTTTTCTTAATGATTCCTAGTAGACTGTGGTTTAATATGATAGATAATACACTGTACTTATCCCCCACTCTAATACATCATCTGTTTGAATTATTGTGACGTTTTAAAGTTCAGATTTTGTAATTTTTGGTTGTTTGGTTATTTTTGACATTGTTTGGCATATTCAAATTTAACAGAAATATTCCCTGGACCTCAGTCAGAGAGCAAAAAAATAAACGAAATGGCTTTACTTACATGCCGGGTGGACAATCAGGCCAAAGCAGTTAGATGGAAGAAAGATGGAGTTTACATTGATTATGACAAAGATGATAGAATCAAGGTGTGTTTACTTTCTTAACTCAAACATTAATCATTTAATCAATTTCTGTGTATTCGAATTGTTTTGTTCAATTTGTAATAGATTATAAGAAAAACGAAATAAGTAAAATTTAAATTCTAGTTTTGTATATATATGGAAATTAAATAGCAAATATATTAATCTTGACATTTTATTAATTGAAAGCCATCACTTGTCTTTAACAGACAGACAGACAGACAGACAGAAAAATTTATTGACATAAACATTACAGACTTTGTCTTATATTTTACATATATAAACTAACATATATTAGTCAATTGATCACATAAAGTTCAAACAATAACTACATTTTTATCACAAAAATAAAGATATTTTAAGGAGGATGAATCAGGCAACTCACATTTTCTTGTTAAAAAGACAAGTTTGATGTTTCAAATTTGCAATTTCAAGACCTTCTTGACTTAAATGCGTTATATATGGATTTTGCCAGCTTTACAACAGTAACACAATTATCACTATTCAAAAGCTCTATAAACTTCATTACACTTTTATAGAATATTCTTTAATGAAATGTTTCCTTATATAAGCTTATACTGCACATACCATGACAAAATGATATTCATATTCAATATCTCTATTGCTACAAAATAAACAATATCGCACATTTCTTTCTACTCTATTTCTAGCGTATCGACCGGTTTCAATGACTAACTTGTTCGATGATAGTCTAAGCTTAGACAGAATGCTTCTAAATTTAAATGGCAATAAATCGAAATATTTTTCAAACCTTTATGAAATTTTATAATGTTTGTATACAACCAATGTTCCGCATCCCTGTAGCCATTGTTGTCAGTTTTTAAATAATCTATAATTACTCTTTCTTTAAAAACAAAGATTGAACTTATTTTAAGTCAACACAGAATTGATTGTTCCAAACCAAACATATGAAAAATCATAACGATCTAAAAGGTATTTTACATTTTCAGTTTTCATATAGACATATAGGCAAAATTTAAACTGTTCAATAGAATTTCTTTAAACTTGGCAAGTTATTAGAATATGATAACAGAAACATTTTAAACAGAAAACAAATTTGGGGTGACCGTTCTCATTTTCGAGTTATCTGCCTTTGGAATGGAATTCGTTGAATTTTCGTTGAATTCAAGGGCATATTATTTACAATGAAGCGAAACAATACATTTTTTCATATTTTCATGAAGTCTACCTTCTTTTTCAGTATGCAAAATTTCAAAAACAAATTTAGAGTGGATATTTTTTTCCCCACTTCTTAAAAATTCAGCTATTTTTATGAATTTAAAGTACCATTCTTTTCATTGAAAATATAACAGAACCTATAAAAGGAATTGCATATAATTATGAAATTATGTGTTGTATTCAACAATAAATAAAAAATATTATCCAGAAGTAAAAACAAAAATTCATTTACGTATAAGTTCTCTGCCCTTTAAATGACCTCAAATAAGTAGAAAATTCTGATTCAGCGGCAGACAACTCAAAAACCAAGTTTTTTCGTTTAAAATGTTTCTGTTATCATATTCTAGCAACATGCCAAGTTTAAAGAAATTCTGTAGAACAGTTTTAATTTTGCCTATATGTCTTTATGAAAACTTCCCAAAACGTCCTTAACTTGCCCAGTTATTTCTATAAACCGTACATTTACAAAATATTTATACATTTTTGCTAACAATATAATAGAAGACGTTACTATTTCTCACCAGAATTTAATGGTACGTCCAATTTTCCATAAACACCCACATTACTACAAATTCTTTTAACATTCAAAAGATATTTACAAAATTTTAAATGGTTACGTTCAATTTCTTTCGATTTAATTAAACGACTAATTTCACACCCACAATTGAGAGAAGCTGTAACAAAGGCGTCAAAGAGCTTGCAAATCATTCATCATGTGTAATAGTGTTACGCGCTAGCGGTCCTGGTGTCCGGATGGCCTTGGTATTGTATAACACAATATGCTATAGACAATGTAGTGTCCGGATGTCTGAGTGTGTGAGTGCTCGACCTTGATACCAGCTCCACTTATTAAAAATATATGATGCGCTAGCGGTCCTAGCGTCCGGATGGCCTTGGTATTGTAAAACACAATATGCTATAGACAATGTAATGTCCGGATGACTGAGTGTGTGAGTGCTCGACCTTGGTATCAGCTCCACTTATACTGCTCAGTTCACCAGGCTGGTTATCCCAATGCTCCGAGTCTCTTGCAATATTGTCAGGATACAGGACTTAGGCTTCAGGGTGAAGGGCAAACAAATGGGCTATGGACTTCAGTACTCAATAAAGGGGGGGGGAAGGTCTCAACCAGTATGGGTAAATAAGAATTAAAATCTATTTTTGTACACAATGACAAAAGACAAGTGACAAAGTATAATCAATTTAATTTTCTGTTAAATCTAAAGCAATCAGAACATGCTCATAAATTAATAACAAAGTTTCATGTTTTAACAACTTAATTAAAACTCATTAAATTATCTACCAACCTATGGCTAACCACTATATTTACTGAAATGCTAAACCCTTGTGCAAGTATATGAATAACTTATAATTTACTGTTCACTGTATATAGAACCTACAAGCCTCAAACTCATATGGCAATGTAATAAATGATTTAAAATGCACAAGTTTACTTAAAGATATTTAGAAAAACTATTATTACTTATCAATGAGAAATCTACAAAAACATTACAAGATTTCTCTTACAAAAATATTTCTTTGAAGATATAAAATCTTTTATTAAACCAAGAAAAAAGTACTATTAATAATTTTTCTCTAGTGTCTATTCGCTATTTTGTTAAGTCACACCAACCTTTTAGAAAAATAAATGCTTTAAAATAAAAATTTAAAATATTACTACTAGAGTAACGGGTGCCCAGGCCGAAAAAAATATCTGAAGGCCCAGAACGCAGCAAGACGTCTGGTATTTATACAAAACTGAGTGCTACCGATGTAGCATGCAACAAAATGATGCATAAATGCATCATTCTTGTAGCATAAAACAAGAACGCATCAATGCAGCATTAATGACGTAGCAAAAGCGCGCATCTACTGCAGCAGTGATGCAAACTTAATATTTTGAATAATCATACCGAGTAGACACTAAAAATAAAGATAGAAATGTAAGATAAAAATAATTACATTATATGGACGTTTTCTACAGTTTAACAAGCTGGCCATAGCAATCTATTCTCAAATCAAGACAATGTAAACGATACGGAAAAATTATCCTTAGCGCACCGGCGTCCGTAGCAATACAACCGGAAGTTGTCATAACAAAATGGCCGCCTCCTGTACAACAACAATGTGCCAGTGTTTACAAATTAAATTAATAAAATTCGAAGGTTTAACATGGATTTTAAACAAGTTACTTCACACAATAAAAGAAAACATGTGTTATTAACGATTTAAACTGGATTTATCACAAAAACGTCACGGACTAGGATAAACTGAGCAGCAAAAGTGAAAATACAAACACTTTACATTTTGAACGGAGACAGTGCAATGTAAAAACTAAGAAATCCTGGCAAAACGCATAGATAAGGCAAGTTGAGCTGAATATTTAAACAGTCCAACTGTCTTGATTTATACGGGAAGCCAGTGAAAGCTGCAAATCTATTTACTGTTACAAAAAGAAAAAAAGAAAAGGTCACAGAATAGATGAAAATCACATGAAAATCACCAGGTAAGTATCAGTTACCATTAAATACCGGGGCACTACAATAGAGCCTCTTTTTCTTAAGACAATAACATTCGTCTTCAAAGTTTTCACTTCCAGACCCTTATACAATATGTAAAAAGCAAGTTAAGGCTATTTTGTAGGTCGCTAACTGTATCGCCTAAAATAACCATGTCGTCTTCAAATAACAAAAGTATGAACGTTATCTCATCTAGTGATAAACCACTGTCATCTTTTTCTTGCAAAACTAGTTCAAGGAAACGATAATTAAGGAGAACATCAAAAGGGACAAAACCTCTCCTTATTTTAGACCTACAGAACATTCGTTGGATTCCGAATATGAATTACACAATTTTTAACACAAACTTTAACATGTGGGAATACATGTCCTTTACTATTCATAATAGGTTTCCATCAGTGCTTAATTAATACTTTTTTTTTTACTTTTCATATCATCAATATAGCAATACAAACGATTATTTTCATTTAAAACTTTGTGTAAAATAGCATTTAAAACAATACAGCATCAATTGTTGAAGAACGCGTGCGTAAGCGGAATTGCTTGTCACTAAATGCGTTATAAATTTCTGACGCTTATTCAATATTCCTGTAAAAATGTTTGATTACAAGTGTAAACGTTACGTAGTCACACGGCTCCACATAACCATTCATCTAAAAATGTCAGGAATTTAGAATAGCATTAAACATATCAACCATATGAGAAAAGAGTATATTGTTTATCAAACTATCCATGCCGCAAGTTTTATTCTTCTTTATTTTCTTAATTCAGCAGAAGTAATTGGCTTATCTAGCTCATCAACACTGTCTGTCCCACAATGCTTTCACATGGGTTTATGTGGATATTGTAGTAGAAGTTTTTAACTTATTTATTTCTATTCATGAACTTTAATGAGTCTATAAATATAAAAGCACAGACATTTGGGGTTTGGAGCTCAAAAGCCTTTAAAATCCAAATAAAATGCATATTTGTCAATCCGAGCACATGTACTGATCATATATATCAAAAAAACTTAATATAAGCCGTTTTGAAAAAATTTCATATTTCAACATCTATAATAATACACAAGATAAAAATGTTCGCCGGAAAAAAATCCGCACCCCTACCGTCATAATCACCATGTATTTTATTCCATTTCCAATATTTTCACATAATCCTTTGGTCCATCGACACAGAAGATATAATTCTTCACGATGATGGTCAATTTTAAACTTCAACGGTAATATAAACAACGCAACAGCCGAAATAAACATCAATATTATCGCCGTTTTTTTCCAACGACAAAATCTTTCGATAAATTCAATGGACCAGACGGCTATGAACGAAGCTATCCGATTATGTGGCCCCAGCTTTGCCGTGTGCAAAATGCGCAGCACTTTTAAGTTTGGGAACCACATAATCGTATTTTATATCATTGTATGGACCGCACACCGGATAAAATCGTGTTTTTAGTAAAAACAAATTGGAGAAAATTACCAGGGCAAAGAAAATATTCGATATTTCAGCTGATATGACACTTATTTGACCTGGGTTTGATTTTTTTTATCTTCCCCCAATACATTTACATGCCAGACTTGAAAAAACTACAGATATAAACAAATAATCAAAATTTGATGTACCTTTATTTGTAAAAATGACTATGTTGCTTACGGAAGAAACTATTTCCCCAAGTATAGATGATCAAAAATCTGGAAACAAAGTGAGTTGTTTTTTTTTTACTTTCATCAGAAAAAAAATCGGCAGTTTTCTTGAACCTCTCTTCAAAAGCTAACAAACTTTTAAGATAAAAAGAATACACTTCTACAGCGATAAAGATGCGCACGGCTAGTGTACTTGATATAGCAAATACAATGTAGTGTGAATATACTGTACAGGTATAATAAACAAACAAAGTCATAATTGAACATTTGAGTCGGTTTCTGGTACGTTTGGCTTAATATCATTTTAAAATATAATTGTTTTTTTTACGTATTATACCTTGTAAGTGACTTGATCAAATTTAATAAGTAAATTTCTAATATTAACTGGATAATGATTTATCACCATGGTGCAAACGCCGGAAGTTCATCGGTTCAGTCGTATAAGGTGCGAAATAAATATGATTTTGCTATAATAATAATAATAATAATAATAATAATAATATTATAATTATTAATATTATTATTATTATTATTCATCAATTTGCATAGTCAAAACGAAATAAGAAATCGAAACAAATATCGTTTCTTTCTAACAGTTAAATGTAAATGTTTTTATCCATTCTTTGAATTCATCTTATAGACACCACTATTTTTTATATTTACATAAATTCAATACATTTTAAATCACACCTGTTTTAAATGACCACCGAGGGAATCAGCAAAAGTGTAACTGTAAATAAACGGTCTGTTTTCAAGCTAAATTTAACCTTCATGACAGCACACGAGAAAAGTCATTTGTCAACAAGAGCAACTGCGTGGTATATGTATTGACTGCCCTTTGTTTATTTTTTTATTTCCATCCAAAACAGTTTAATATAATTTATCCACAATACAAATAGTTCATTATTGTATTGGTCAAAACAAATATTTTATCTTTGACAGAAAATGGCTAATAACTACTTACGTATAGTAAACGTTGGAATGAAAGACGCGGGAGTTTACCAGTGCGAGGCCGAAGACGAAAACGGTTGCTATAGTTACAAGGAAGGCAAACTTCAAGTGGTAGACATAAAGTCTGTCGGTGCATGTACGTGTTTTCATTTCCAATTTAAAAGTTTTTTAAACTTAGTTTCATATTGATTTATCCGGTTATAAGGTTTTTTTTTTTTTCAGAACATTATTACATGTGTTGATTTTCTTGTTACATTTTATTCTAAATGTGAAAAATACGATCCAGCAACACAGAACTACCGACAAGACGCCCAGCAGAGTACCTAACAAAAACATGACAGGGCACATGGTATTATTTTAAATAGAATTCCGAATAGGAAATCAAGGTTAAAGATAGGCCTACAAAGATAAAAGGGTACAGAGAAAATAAAACTTGAGGAAGATTGGGGGGGGGGGGATTGAAAAAATGCTATAAACAGGCTCAATCAAACCTTTACTCTTAAAACTCTGTTTACATGATTTTTCGACCCTAGTGGGTAAGATATTTCGACCCCTATATTAATTTTTGTACTTGAAAAGGCCAGTATGATATTTCGAGAGATTAGTTAAGGCAGATAGCAAATATTTTAATTGTTTTCCTTATAAGATCCGACAAAATTTTGAAAAAGGAAAAAAAACAATAAAGTTTCAATTAATCTAATATTTTATGTTACATAACAGTAATGATATACATTGTATAATTATATATTTTTTTCAAAGCTGGGATTTAATTAATAGTAGTAAAGGGATTATAATAAAAAGCGCGAATGTACATTGCGTGATTATTCCTAATATCTACAATTTCTATAATTGTGTAAAGATTTAGTTTATATTTTCCCTTTAAAACACATGTATGTTATATTGGCGATGAATATTAATACATATCTACTTAATTAATGTTATATTTTGAATAACCTTGTCTTTAGCTCGATGGTGTTCCGGTTATCTCGTTTTACACTATGAAAAAGAAAACATAGTACCAATATCGATCAATACATACCGATCAATAATTAATTTGTTGTGATTTGTTCATGTTTTCGATTGAACGTTTTTCGAGAATTATATTTAACTACAACAATGTACATTTGCTTATTATGATTTGTAGTATAGAATGAAAATAATAAATGATGTATTCTCATCTACTTCTTATTACGGTGGCACAAAGGTGACATGTGTGTGTGTTTTTATTTATCTCGTGGCCACGAGATACTATGTCGTGGCCACGAGTTACTAAGTCGTGGCCACGAGATAGCTAAGTCGTGGCCACGAGATAATATGTCGTGCCACGAGTTAAAAAGTCGTGGCCACGAGTAACTAAGTCGTGGCCACGAGATAGCTAAGTCGTGACCACCAGATACTATGCCAAGGCCACGAGTTATTACTCGTAAGTCATGTCCACGAGATAGCTTAGTCATGGCCACGAGATAAATAACTAATTAGATTACACCATTTATATGAGTTTCCCTTACAAGGATACCACTACTTCACTAGCCTGTAAAAGTGCCATTTATACAACTTATTGACTGGTTAATAATTTTACATTTAGCGTCACTGTGACCCTGATTTTTGACCCAATGACCTCGAAATTATTAGATGTCATCTACTGATCAGGTGCAATGATCTTTCTTTGTTATATAAACCATGGCTTATCATTTTAACATTATTCATCAGACAAAGATTTTACCTTATAGACTATCTACTGTCTATGGGCAATGTCCTTTCAAAATAAAATAAACCAGGACTTACTCCTTCTCCTGTATAAACAACGTAAACAGGCCGTAGTACGTACAAACTGACCAATTCGATCACACAATTGTCCCAACAAAGAACTTTAGTTAAAATTTATGTCTGATGAGCCTTTGAAGGTGACTTTCTAATATGATCCTAACGAAAAGTTCAAAGTGAATATCTTCACTATTTTCAAAGATAAATGTTGCAAGTAAAAGTTAGTTGTTCAGTTTAAAAAAATCATAATATATATATAGTGTATTCTGATTGGTTAATTATCTCGTGGCCACGACATAGTATCTCGTGGCCACGACTTAGCTAATTCATGACCACGACTTAGTAACTCGTGGCAACGACATAGTATCTCGTGGCCATGACTTAAGTATCTCTTGGCCACGACATAGTATCTCGTGGCCACAAAATAAATAAAAATACACACATGTAACCTTTGTGCCACCGTATCTTATATTGTAATTTTAACATTTAAAAAATTTGTTTACATCTCGTTTCATATACGCATTTTTTTCGCTCATAATTGAAATGTAGTATTGCCTCAAAAAGCTTCAAAAGTAATTAATCTTGATTTTTTTTAATATCTTAAAGTCAATATGTGTAACTTTTGTCGGATCTTGTAAGGAAAACAATTAAAATATTTGCTATCTGCCTTAACGTATCTCTCTTAATCTTTTTATCTAAAACGTGGTTTGAATACGTATGTCGCGTGTCGTTGATGATTAAATTAAACACCCAGTCAATTATAAATTGTTGTTGTGCTAAATAAACAACATTATTAACTGGGTAGGTTACATTACTTAAAGCGCATTTTGTTTAGTCATTTTATTACCTTTTTCCAAATTTTGTTTGTTTGTTTTGGGGTTTACGTCACATCGACACAGTATAGGTCATATCGCGACGTTCCAGCTTTACTGGTGGAGGAAGACCTCAGGTTCCCTACCGTGCATTATTTCAGGCACGAACGGGCACCTGAGTAGAACCACCGACGTTCTGTAAGCTAGCTGGATAGCTTCCTCACATGCAAGAATCCAAAGTCCCTGTCGGGATTCGAACCCACAGCGGTGAGGGGCAAGTGGTTTGAAGTCAACGACCTTAACCACTCGGCCACGGACGCCCCTAAATATTGATATTAAAGTTCACATTAGTAATAGATATATGTCCGACTAATAAAAGAATATTCGTTTTACTTAGTATAGACAGTTCATTTCTAATAACAATCAATTATAATTACTACAAATTATTTGAAATCTGTATTTGAATAGTGCAACACTCTATTACGCGGTGAGTATTGCTTTGTGTCTTTATTACATCATAACAGTGTTACTTTAAAGTTCAGGATATTGTGCACACAGATATGATGTAAGAAATTCGGTTTCTGGTAGTCATCAAATTATATGATTCATTTCATGTATAACAATACACGTAAATGTATTTTCATTAAAATAAAGTATTTAAAGAACCAAAGTCTTAAATTTCCTGATGTTAGTGTACATGGACAAAAATGACAGTATTTTGTTACAAAAATTTGAATTACAAAACGACTACTAGTAATAGAAATGTATTTAAATTAAAAACACAAACACAACTGTATCCAATGTAAATTGTTATTACTGTAATTTATGAAAATATATATACATATACACATTCATATTATATTTTCTGTTTAGGATGGGCATCTGTGTCATTTTGGTATTTCTTGTTTAAATCTTTACTTTCATTGAAATAAATCATATATAACGCAATCAGTGACTTTTAATGGAGTTAGGTGAATACTTGTCCCTTTTGATAGAGATATTAATTAAATCAGATTAAAATGTGAAACTATTGATTTCGTTGATATGTAAGATTGTGGTATATCCATCCATGAAGAGGCTCATTTGATTTCATCAATAATATCAAGGGGATCAGAGGTACAACCTGGAATGCATCCATGGCATGTTATGTTAAGAACTACAGGGGTATGTAACTGTTTACTAATAGCTAATAACCCTAGATGGAACTTATTTTTAAAATATTTTAAATTGCAAGGTATAATTCAGCAATTAATCGATGTTTTTAAGTACGATTTAAGAAGGACATTGCACATGAGCCTGTATTTATACCCCGAGATGATTCGATGTAAGAATGTATTATGTTTTATACACGTATACATGCCGATATTGATAAAAGATTTCAGGCTCCTTTTTCAGTATAATTAATACCTTATCATAGTCAACTTTTTAGATTTGCCATCCGTTACGTAGATAATAGCGACCTTAGATAATGGCCAGTCTCAATACTCTACATTCAAAGATACACATATTAAACTTGATGGTAAGCCCGGTTCGCTGATGGATGATTATCACTTTCAAGATGGTTTAGGATGTTTAATGATGTCATTCCTTGTACGGGAAAGCATTTTATTTGCAAGAGAGTATGGTTCTAGAGTGTATTTTTGTATTATGGAGGGCCGAAATGCTTTTGACAATGTTTTGCATTCGGGGTTGCTGTTTAAACTTTTAAATGAGATCCGAATTGACTCAACTTCGTTTAGAGCGATCAAATATATGTATTCAAACATGCAAAGTTGTGTGAAATATCAAGGTCTATGTTATAAGTGGTTCGCTGTTCTACAAGATACAAGGCAGGGAGGCAAATTTCGCCATTTTTTTAATCTTGCGTACATAAATGCACTTATAACAAAATACATAGTAGTGCTTTAGGTATTTGCATGTACGGACTGGACCAATGGATCACCCACAGTTGCAGACGACATGGTATTGATATCATTCTCTTCAAATGGTCTGCATTCATGTTTGATATTTGTTGTTCATACGCAAGTCGTTGGAGATTCCATACAATGCTAACAAGTGTTCGGTGATAATATTCAATGTTCGGTGACAATTATGTTAATCAAGGAGATAATTATGTCCATCTCGGCATAAAATGTGACTCTTTTCTCTCTACGAATACCTGTATTGCAGATGCATGCAATAAACTAAGAGGGACATTTTAATATCTACAATAGTTGTGTTCATCCGGATAGATTCAATCCGGTTTCTTCTAAGATATTGTATAATTCAATAGTCATTCCGAAGAGCTTCTACGGATGTGAGCTTTGGTGTAGCATTTCAGAAACTGGCATGATCACACAGATTTAGAATAAAATACATGCAGTCCTTACATACTGACTTTGCTTTAAGTACTTTAAATCTAACTGCTTTAGAAAGGATAATTGGATATAGCAAGTTACAGTTTTTTGGTCCGTTATGTCGGCTTTCTAATCGATATAAAGCAAAGAATATAGATTTATGAAGTTTGACACTTGCTATCTGGGATTCATTCCTGATATATTCAGACTTTTGCAAAAGTAGAATCTTTCCCATGTACTCAAGATCTATCTGAATGAAGGAACATTTACTTCGAAATATGTTAGGAAGCGAACATTGTAACAAATGTAATTAACCCTGATGTTCAAAACAGATACATTTGTATTTGCAAATTGTATTTTAAGCTTTGTCTTCTGTTTGCCTTAAGTCTCAAACTAAGATTGTAGCTATGTAACTTTTGTTCTATAAAGTTAAAGATTACAATGTGCTATGAGTGCACACACGTAGTCTGATATATTTTTGCGTCTGTATTTTCATGCCTTAAAATTAACGATGTATGTTTATATAAACTTACATGTCATAGTCACAATCAGATAAAATGATCTTGCACTTATAATTTTGCTATATTTTTTCTCTTATACATTGTGTCTGTGGAAATATTTTACTATAAAAAAACTTCTTAGACACCCCATGCTTTTGTTGCCCAGCTTAATGTTTTCGTTTAGTACTTAAGCAGGCTGTTTTTAAAGGTATAACTATATTGATGATACTTTTTCAATATATTAAGTTTCGATCAATAATTACGATATACGAGTAGACTGTTATTTCAAATAAAATTTTGCATTAACTATCAAAAAGAAGTGTATCTCATGTTCTCACTTATCTTCAATATTTTGACTTTTATTATTGATAATGTCATGAACTGTGTTAATGTTAATTATTATAACTGGGAGAGGACAATCATAAGCTTTATAGCTTTCTGTCTAATCCCAAAATGTACTTTGTAAGTATTGTTCACTTGTTAAACGTTTTGTTGAATAAATACATTGAAACCAAATATCTATTTTTTTCCCTTTGAAACACATGTATATTATATTGCGATGAACATTGATACGTGTCTCATTTTTTAATGATATATATTAACTTAACTTGTTTGTAGTTCGATGTTGCGATTATCTCGTTTTACACAATGAAAAAGAAACCATAGTACCAATATCGATAAATACATACCGATCAATAATTAATTGGTTGTGATTTGTTCATGAATTCGACTTAACGTTTTTTAATATGTAGTATTGTTGTTGTGTAGTCTGAAAAAATGTAATTATGAACAAATTTTGATTCTCTTTATTTCTTAAAGTCAATATTTGTTCTTCTTAATTTCTTTGTCTAAATAGTGGTGTGAATACGCATGTCGCGTGTCGTTGATGATTAAATTAAATACCCTGTCAATTCTAAATTGTTGCTGTGCTAAATAAACAGTAACTGCATTTCATTATTGGCGGGGTTAGTTTCAAGTCTTTTTATAACCTTTTCCAAATATTGATATTCAAGTTCACATAAGTTATATTCATGAAATAATATCCGTTTTACTAAGTATCTAATAATAATCAATTATAATTACTACAAGTTATTAGTAATCTGTATTTGAATGGTGCTGCTCTTGTCGACACTCTATAACGCAGTGAGTGTTGCTTTGTGTCTTTATTACATCATAACAGTGTTACTTTAAAAATGGGATATTGAGCACACAGATATGATGTAAGAAATTCGATTTCTGATAATCATTAAACCTTATGATTTATTTCATGTATAACAATACACGCACACTTTTTTTCATTAAAATAAAGTATTCAAAGAACCAAAAGGTCTCAAATGTCCTGATGTTAGAAGCTCGGTAAAAGTAAATTAATTAGTGTACATTGACAAAAAGGACAGTATTTTCTTACAAAAATATGGATTACAAAATGACTAATAGAAATGCATTTAGATAAAAAAAACACACACACACACACACAAACCGTAGCTAATGTAAATTGTTGTTACTGTACTTTATGAAAATATATATACATATACACATACATATTATATTTTCTGTTTAAATTTAATGTGTGTGTTTCTGTTTTAGTTACAATAGTTGACTTGAAGAATGATTATAAATAACAAGTAACGACTGCTTATGCTTTCATTTGTAATTCAATTTATCTTATAAATTAAACATATCAAAATATTAAACATCAAACTAGTAACAAAACATTATTTTTTCTGAATTAATGTCTTCATGCTTCTTATCTTTTCTGAAATAACGTCTTAATGTACATAAAAGAAGTAGGGGTCAAAATGTCCAGTAAATTTAAGTGGTCTAAGTGTTTTAGGGGTCAAGTTTCATGGGTCGAGATTTCTTAGGGGTCGATGTGTCAAAGGGTCGAGATATCACAAAGGCCTCTCTACTTGACCATAGACGAGACAAGATGGGACACAAATGTGCCATCAAAATAGCATGTAGAAACAAGAAATTCATGTGACGATAATAGAGGAAGCCATATTAAGTTCCAAATGCTAAACTTCTATTTTGATAAGTCAGTTCAAACTGAGTTAGGATTTTCCATCGCTCGGTTTTTAAAACATATACCCATTTCGAATTTTTGAAACTAGAATATGGAAAAGGCATTGAATATTTCATACTTTAAATAAAATGTATTTATGAAACACCATTGAGTCAATATGCACGATTTGAGCAGGATTCTGTTTCGAAAGTGTTGAGTTGCAATGAGATCGATTCTAAATTATCACATTTCCGCCATTGCTAGAGGATTAACTTTAAAATATATTTATTTAAGGGATTACATTTTTCTTAGATGTAATTTATGCTAGGAAAATCGGTAAAGTATTAAGTATCCTATTCATGTTACTTCCAAATTTATCTAAAATGGTAAATGTTCCCAAAAACTCATCACGAAAATATCTGTACCTTTGGAAAGATGAAAATAATCAAATCATAAAATTGTGCTTTTTACAGATTGTGGAATATCCATTCATGAAGAGGCAATGTTGAGTTCAAGAATTTCAAAGGGATCTGAGGCACCTCCTAAAATGTACCCATGGCATGTTACGTTCAGATCTACAGGAGTAAGTACAACCATATACAAGTACAAATGTTGCTGCAATGCAGCAATTGAGAACCTCCGCTGAAAGAAATGTGCTCATTACAAATACCTTACCAAATCATACCTACGCACAGGCCATGTTCTATTCAGATTTAGTTTTTTTGTACATTATTCCAGATGTTTTGTAAATCATTTTTTGCATTATTATACTAATCATATACACTGTCCATGAGAAAGGGGTCATATGTTTAATTAAAAGAAAACATAATTCACTGATGCCTATACCTAGAAAGGTAAGTGATTCCAATACAAACAAGACTTACAAGACTTGTAAGTGTAATGTGACATGACATAAGAGCAAAATTGTTCTGCTTGTGTCAGTGTTATTAGATGATATATCAATGATTAATTGGAAGATCAATCTACTATTTGTTGAACTGCTTCAAAATCCTCGTCTAACCCAGTAGTGTGTTTACATTCCTTTCAATAAAACCGTAACACCTCTGTTTCTGTTCTTAAAATGTTACAGTATTCGGCAAATCAACATACCACTTAAATCATCATAAAACCAATTGTCTTCAAACAAAATAAAATTTTAACAGCAAAATTCGACAAATCAGTGTCGATTTAAATATTCACAGTAAAAATGTCCGTTCTAGGTGCAATCAGGGCCGTAAAAATGAAGGTGCTATTGAACTCACGGAAAAGACAATTTCAAAATTATAATACTATGATATAACAATTCGTAAAAAGGGCCTACATATTTTTTTCGATAAATCTATAAGGAGTGCAATTTATTGTTGAATATATGAGCATTTCATTTCCTGCAAAATTTTCCAGTTTGCTATTTATTACCATAGCGCGACACGTTTCGTTTAGTTTCACACTGGACATACACAATATTAAGCTAGTTGATCTATTTATAGCTTTTGAATTCATGCACAGCAATAAAATACAAACATAACCCACTGTGTACTACAAAATTATAATAATTTTCTGTAGAAGATACAAATGTCATAAAGAATACTGACTGAATTTAAGTTTATTGTTGTTGTTTTTTTGTTGTTTTTTTTTTGTTTTGTGTCTCTATACTGCATTCCCAGCGGTTGAGGCGTGTAATTTGCTTCCGTTTCATTCATTAATATGACATGCTGCGAATCACCGAAGGGGAAACCAATATATGACTTTACATAATAGAGCTCGGAAGGAATTTTTGATTCCGAATTTATTTTTAAATGTACATCGAAGCGATTACTTGATAAAATGCGGGTCCATTGACAAAGAAAATCCAAACAGAAAACATTGAAAGTTATATTAAAGCTACATTAAAGACATTTCATAAAAAAGAAATAGCTACAATTCGTCAATTAAATATGTTTTATATCGACTCTCGTTCTTATTTTGGTGTACAGACAACCAAAATTAGATTTATAAGTCTCAAATTCTACAACCGTATTGTGGCGAAATCAGAAGTAAATTTCTATTTGCATGAGAAATTCCGCCTTTGAGTCATCGATAAATCAATAGAAAATTAACAAACACTTTTAAGGAAGCAGTCCGAATTTAATGGTAGATTTCCGCATTATATTACGGATGTTTTCATACAAATTCAATTGTTTATGAGATCAAAAAACCACAGGGTTTATGCACCGTGAAACTAAAACGGTTAAGTTTGTTTGGATAAGAATATCTGATATTTGCTGTAATTAACATGGTTACAATTGATTTTACCATTCTGACGTAGCGCATATTATACTAGTCTTCATTTGTATGTTAAAATTCGTATACGAAAAGTAGTGTTACCGCGATTTTTTTCTTTTAAAATCAAAACTTTTGAACAATTTTTAATGAGATTTACAACAAAACTGTTAAAGATTTTAACAAAGCTGTAGAAGGCTTGGTTTTTAAGCCGACGGAAAAATAGTAGCTATAAGGTTATTTGTAGGTTTATTAAAAACATCTCATGATTTCTCTATTGGTCTGAGCTTTAAAGGAAAAATCGAAGCAAAGTCAAATATTTAAAGAACTTTGCTGCGTAAGCAGACTCTGCGTTTGTATCTTTTCGTAATATTTTGATTAAAAAATAATATAAAATTGTATTTACTAAATTAAGTATTTGATAGTTTGAAACATTCTTAAATAAATCGAGAAAAAATTGAGAAAAACTCTACGGAGTAAAGGGTTTTTCTTTTACTTCTTTTTAGAATAAAAACAAAGCTCGACATTTTTTTAATTGTGAAATTCCTTTTTTTGAAAAATGTCATTTTTCTAAACTGCTTGTGTTTAACAGTTGTTTGAAATCTTACAATATCCATTTTTGAGTTTATATGATAGTGCAACCAGGGATTTTTTTAATTCAAAAAATGACAAATGCAGAGTCGTTTTGTTTCTTTTAAATTAGCATATACATAGATAACTTTATTTTTATGGTGCTGATCGAATAAGCTAGCCGGAAAAGACGGGATATAAAATTAAATGACCATTCATAATTTTCGGCTGATCGTCAGCCAAAATAACAAAATATTCCCGATAGACACATCGATATTAGCGGACATATGGTGATACCCCATATCCATTCTACCATGGGGTTCTGCAGAATTGAATCTGGGGCTCACAGGGGCTAACCTTTTATATTATTTTGAGCTCAACGTCTGCAAATCCAGAGAATTTACGACGTACACACCTATACCAACGGTCACTCGGTCAGAGTCCCTAACCAATTGTTTGATTGGTTAAAACATACTTATTCAACAAAACATTTAACAATTGAACAAACGAACAATATTTACCAAGTACATTTTGATTGAGTTGTTTGATTGAGGGTGAGGCTCACAGGGGCCATCCGGGAATGGCGAGAGTCGGTCTGAAATAAGAATTTATAGGCTCGCACTTCTACCAGCCGACTAACGGACACACGATATTAGCCGTGGTTTTGATTATTCTGGATAGCCGGAATAGCCAGAGATCGAGGTGATAAGTAATCTTTAACTACAATTTGTAATAAACCAATAGTCCCTTTTACAGGTTCTACTGTATCATCTCTGTCTGGCCGGTTCAGTCGTGACAGAATTCCATCTAGACGGAGAATCCGGAACAGCTGGACTAGACAAACATGTGTTGTGTGTTGTCTGGTTGTTCCGACTGACTGGCTAATTATACAAGCATATCAGATCATTGATTGTTAATTTTAACAGTAAAATAGTGTATACCACATAAAACACATAAATAGTGTTACATTATTTTTCTAGTGTGTTCTGCAGGAATCACCATCTTTTTTTGCCTTTAAACAAACATTTATTCACCCCAAAAAATATATGAATTGCATTGTATTGTTATTTTCTGATGTTCTAAGACCTTGTAGCTTTATTTATAAATTCGTATGAAAAAAAATCGAAGCTTTCAAAAAGTAAACCGGAATAAATAACATTAATATTGAACGATTTAAAATATGTTCTTTATTTATTTTAACTATTGCCTTTGAAAGTACTTGCAGAACTTTGATTCCTATGTATGAATGGTCCCAAATGAAAACAATGTTATTAAGTCGAATTGGAAAAGCTAATAAAATATGAAAATATGAAAATATCCTTATGTGGAAAACTTTTTAAGTGCAAGGACATCCGTATGCATTTACAAACTTTAGTATTATTTTAATACTCTTATGTTTGGGTTCAAGTATGAGTTTAACACCAGTGCATTTATAGAGACATTAATTTGAGGACAGTTGCAAATAAAATTTTGAAAATTTACAGATTAAAACCAACAAAAAACCGAAAACAACAAAAGAACAAAAAAGAGGTTCAATTTTAGACAGCACATTTTTATCTTGCTGCTGTACAGTTTTGTTTGAGCTACAGGATAGTACTTCAATATTTAAAGACCAAGTATGCCTCCGAAATTTATTTATTCACCAAGTTTGTCTTTTGAGTTTTGCTATAGTTTTCAAGACTTTACCTATTTACCAATAACCTGATCCATCTTTTGTTCTCTGTTGCATATTGGCAAGTTTGTACAGTTATAGTGATTTGGAATTTTATACGAAGGTCAAATTATTACTTTGTTTCAATTGTGTTTAATTCAGCTCTACTATCTTCAGTAATAAGTATTTAGTTAACATCTTCACAAACAAGTTTTAAACATTATAAAACTCAAGTTTGCTTTTTCTAAAGAAGTAAAAATGTCGAGTGTGTGGCATAATGTTAGTCAAGTAACTGTTATTGTGTTATGCAATGTTACAACATTTTATTTGCTAATTTAAGTTCAACGTATAAATCATTGAATGGCATGAGTTCATGTTTTTTTTCTTTTATTTTTGGTAAATTAGAGATGATTAATCAAAGCTTTCAAGTAAAATTCTAAAGAATACATGTTCGTTTCAAAAAAGAAAATGTCATCATATCTGTACATTTTATTTCACTTTTAAAAGACTTGTATTTCAGGGATTCCGTTGTATTTTAAGGCGTTCTTTGGGGATGCCGTTTTTCTCTATTTGCATGAATTTAATTAAAACAAAAGGTAACATCAAAACAACAAGTAAAGAATAAAAACTTATAAAACTGAAATGTATTTGATATTGCAAGGGTGCGTCCAGAAGAAGTGTGTTTTGTGGTGGAACACTGATTTCACAGAGTTTCATTGTCACTGCTGCTCATTGCATTAAGGACTTCAGCAACTCCTTTGGTGTTGATTTTGAGGCAACAAATGTAGAACTTTTACTTGGTAAATATAAATTGTCTTAAAATTATGTTATTATTGTTAACAATATAAAAATAAAATCTGATTCTTGTTCAATATTCAAAACTTAAAGTAACAAAAATCTAATTGGACACCAGGTACATTTTCTGGGGTTCTGGCCATTGTTTTCTCGTTTAGGGGATACGCATTCATAAACTAAAGGACCGTATGTCGTTTAACATTAAATGACACAAACATGTCATGATAACCGCTAAGGGAACATTTCAAATTTAAACTTTCACTTGTTTCATGTTTAAATGTTGCATTCTGCATAAACTGTGCTATCGGACTTGGACGGTGACAGTAGTGGAGGACATAACTCAAGACGAGTTTTTCCTTCTTTGTCTATATAATGCAGTCATCTTGGATTTTGATATTGAGAGAAGTCAATTTTCGAGAGGATATGTTTATCTTGAGAGGTCATTTTTTATGATAAGTCATACTTTGCTTAACAATTGCTTTACATGATCAATCCTATAGCTGTTTTATCCAATATTGTATATGGTATGCAAAACAATGACGATATCGTAGTAATAAAAGGACAACAAACAATAATGCAGTATTCATACTTTCTTATCATAAATTGACAATATGATAAAAGTAATGATACAATAACTCTTCAATAGCCATATGGAAAAGATTGATCACCGTCTCATCATATTTTATTGTAATCTGTTACGGTTACAATTTCATTTGAAGGGCTTCTAACCATATTTTTGATAGTTGCAAAGTTTATTGTTTTTTTTTTTTTTTTTTTTTTTTTTTTTTTTAAGTTAAGGTGATACCCTTTGCCTTGCATTGAGTTATATTACCAGTTTCTTCTTGATATTTTAATGTGTAGGCATAACATTTGGGCCACTTGTCACAAATGTTTCGATTTGATTTCCAGGTACTTCGTCAGTAAGATCGCCCAAATAATCACTAGGGTGGGCACCCAGTCTCCAGCTTTTGTGGAAAAAACGACAGAATCAGTATCCGCATACAATGCACGCGTACCTAAATTTTCTTAGTAAAAATATAATTTGAGTCTGGCTTGAGCTGTTGTGTTAGCAGATATGACAACATTTGTTTTCCCAGAAGGATCTACGAATTAATCCCTGTATTTCCAACGTACTTCTACCATTTCATTAGACACAAAGCTTACTGCTGTTACTTATTCCCTGTCGCTTGTCAGTTTTTCAAAATAACAGACAGGATCATCGATAAATTTTACTTGATTTTCGTTTAGTCATTGATCAAACTTTCCCCGGAACAAATTGAGCCAAGACCCCCATTCCCGGTTTTTACTCTATGCTATGACAGTCGAGTTGAATCCCTTCTTTTTCATAATACTGGTGAATGTATATATACTTTTGTTCTAAAGTTATACACCATTTTGGCCAACCATTTTTTTTCTTGTTTGATTTTAAGAAATGTATTTACATATTCGGCGAAGATACCCCGTCTTTAGTAATAGGATCACATTGAGAGATGTTTTCGAAATTCAAGACCTCATAGATTGAATGCAATATGTCATATGTTTATTAATGGCTTTCTTAACTTCGTATGTGACCTAAGTAACTAATAAGCTGTCTTCGTTCGTATGCATACATTTTGTCTGTTTGTAACTTTCAGCACAAGTTTTACACAAAAGAATAAATTTTCTGTTCATTTTACATGACAGCACAGGTATAAATAAGTCTCGTGGAGGATTAACTTTGCATTTGATTAACCCCTCGTATTAACAAATTTCGGCAAAATTTTCTGTAATAATGTTAAGGTGACCTAAAGGAATTTTTCCTGTCTTATAGATAAATAGATATAATAAGATGTAACATATTGTATATTTTCTTCATCATTGGCTTCTTTGTAAAGGGTGAATGCTTCTGTTCGACCCCCGAAAAAAGCCTCCTAAGGTTGTAAGGGATTTGTCATATCAAGCTGTTCTATAAAAGTCCTCCTCTAATTGTGTCCTTTTAATTTTTTCTCAAACTCAGATTCCCAGATAGATACATACGTATAACCAAGATCTCCTATATATCTCTTTTTAGTCAAAGTATTTTGATAAAGCTCACTCATGGTAAGTTTACTGACAGGATTCAGGGGGCGTGAGGGATGTTGCACTTATTCATTATCCCTCATGTACAGACTCAATCAAACCGAGTCTGCAATTCTTATGTTATTTTGTTGTGATTAATGCTTCCGAGGGATCACTTTGTTTCCAGAATTGTATTACTTAAATATTGGATAGTATTCCAATGCCAAAAGTCACCATGAAATTCAAGTACAACCTTTTGGTCTTTTGTTTCATAATAACCATCCATTTTGTAAGGACCAATGGATTTCTCACCTCCGTATCTAGCATGTTGTATACGGATACCGAGACTATGTGACATGTATTTATCCCATTGTAATGCCAGTACAGATTGAATCTGTTCAGGATTATATCCATGTGTGGGAATAATACCAATAGTATTTTCTTGCAGAAAATTAGTTCTGAAGACAGTTTGACAAGTGGACGCAATGGTGCTGTTCTTCTAAAACGATAAAAACCGGTAATTTGTAGGAAGTCAGTCCTAAACTTGAGACAACATCTTCAAAGAATATCAACATCGAACCGGCAATATTTTAATATTTCATTTTGAAAATCAAACGATGTGTTCTTGTTTGATTCATGCCACTCCATAAAAATGGCTCTAGAATCAGGTTTCAGTTGTTAATGCCTGGTAAATGGTCTATTGAAAAGATGGGGGAAGTATTCCTTACTTAATTCAGAAAATCAAAATATTGCTGGAAATTGTGAAAGGGCCATTGGCAAGAAATTGATGGAATCAAACATTTTAACTTTACAACTAGGAACTATCAAGGAACTATCTTTAATGTTTCAAAAAGTGTCTTAAATGTTTCAAAAAGTGTTACTCATGCCTCCGTTTTTGTACGTTTACATGTATTTTCCCATAAGGTATGTTTCAAAAAGAGTTAAAGGCTTTTCAGCGTCGGTTACTAATTACCCAAAGATCGAACTGAGGCCATTTTTAGCCTGTTACATGTCCAAAATTTTCTTTAAAAAAACCCAAACAGAGAATTTGATGGAATAAATCATTTTAACTTTGCAACTAGAAACTATCAAATACATGATCTTGGCACCATTTGGTATCACTGTTGGAACGATAGCATTTCTGTAAAAATATTGCAAAATTGGATAAGAATCGTAACCTTAAAAGTTGTGACATATAACGGTTGCGTTGTTATTTTCTTCAGAAAATAGCCAACTACAAAATTGATCAATGGTATCAAGGCTTGAAAATATTAATTCATTCTTACCACACATCTCCCATTCGCTTTTCTCACTCAACTTTCATCCCATACACAAAGTACATACTTTATGAGCCACATATAGATTTGGTATACGTTCAAAGGTATCGCATTTTGACTTTTGATAATGTATACATATCCCATTTTCACCTCTTTCATACCCTCTCTCTCATTGAAAAATATCTTGTTGTCTGCATTCTAGATCTAAAAATATGAAAGTATGTTTATTTATTTTTTATCATCATTTTTATCAGATAGTTCCTCATGATTTTCGGGTTTCAATAACAAATGTGTCCTTCTTGGAATAAGTCTTTATATATATCACAATATTTTGAAACGCATACGATGTTTTTTTACTCTTTAGTGTGTTTATTGTTTTTCCACAGTCATTGCATCTATTGTATTTACGTCATGTAGAATTACCATTGACTGTAACTTTTTGATGAAATTCTAAACATATCTCTCCACGGAAAAACCGATTACATATATATCAATGCAGCCATTTTTCGTCGCATGGGGTATGCACTTTCTTATACGAATGACATACATTATTGCATGAATGCTTTTCCATGTGATCGTAACCTTTCTGACACATCGTACAGAAATAGCTATTGCTTAGAAATGCTGGCATACTAATGATTATGTCATAATGATAGTCATAGTGACATAGATATATTTTCTTGTCTGCTTCTGGTCCTGCGTATATAATACCGTTGAAATAGTGGGCTGACACTACGTAGATCTGGTATCCATCAAAAACTCTTGAAACTTCTTGATTTCTGTAATACCATAAGGTCCAAGTGGTACATTTGCTTGGTTGTTTAACTCCTCAACCATTTCCCTTTGTATGGCACAACCCTGTCTGATACTGTTCCACTTTTTGTGTTGTCCAAGATTTGCTTTTGCCGTAACAATAGCTCTTGCACAGCATAAGTTGTCGTCATTCTAAATACGGATAAAGCAATGTTTTTCTTTTGATGTCTTCGCTAGGTCCACATAAGGGCATCTTTTTCTAGCTCCTCCAGTTGGCATGTTTACGTGAGTCACTTCAAAAAATAAGAGATTGATCTATGGTGAAATCTTCATTTGACTGTAGAAGACGTTCTCTTTAAGACATAAAACGCTCTGAGGTAAAATCTGGTAACCGCATAAACGGTATTATGATGGGGTAATCCAATGTAGGACTTTGAATCATCATTCCTATTAAGTCTTCTGATTTAGCCTCTGCAATCAGTTCATCAAAAATGGCTGTAAATAATTGATCGAGTGTAGCCAGTACATTTTCTGTAACCTCTTAATCTTCAAAATTCACTTTGTAAGTAGAGAATGTTGTTTTAAATTTCTCGATGCGCTGTTCATTGATTTTTGTAATAGTGTAAAAATCTCTCGGGTCATCGTTCTTCTTCATGCGCTTTGGCGGCATGTCATCATTCGCCGCTGGTCTCTTTAGGCTGTTTCGTCGAATAAACACTTTACAGCATATGTCTAAGCTGAATTTATCCCAATGGTTTTCGCTCTTTCTCTGTTGAAGTAACTGACTTAACTTTGGAAACATAACCCCACATGCGTTACAATTGTAAATCATGACTGTCCTCTCTGGAGTCTATGGTCTGAATCAGAATAAAATATATCACACCTTTTCTTACGTATTTTAAGACTCACTGCTTACCCTTGATTGACCTCTTATATGTCTATAATATCTTTATTCAGTGTATGATCACATCTGTCATCTCTTACTTCCGTAAACGGAATAGTATATTACGCTCTTTCTTACGTATTTACAGACTCTGTATTAAGTTTCTGATTGATCTATAGTGTGCATGACCACTTGTACATTCAATATTTGATAAAATATCTCTCTCTTATTTGTCTATTTACGCCTTTTGATCTTGTAATAAAATGATGAATGTATGCAAATGCTTTAATAACCAAACATCATTGCTTACTTTCATTTATATTCCAATATAATTACAATTTTGCTTTTTGTGCATTTTTTGATCTTAATTACCACCATATTCTGATTTTTAATTGGTTAATATATTTTAAATGGCTTTCTTTTTATAGTAATTATGTTTTATATATAATAAATATTGCATATTTGTGTTAAATCTGTTTTCTATATTACTTTAGAAACAAAGAAACTGGTTTACTGCATTTTTATAGAATATTTATGTAATAATGAGACTAACAAACATATATTTTATATAGATTCGATGGTTCAAGTCCTACGGTCATAAAGCCGAAACCTCGCAGTTTCAAGACTGACACCGCCCTTAAAAGGCCCCGGTTTACTTTGGACACAAGACATATTCTTTCCCATGAGGGGTACAGGAAGGGTTTTAAGCGTCAAGGGTTCAATTTCGCGACATACCCTCCTCGCCCTAGTGAAATACTCACACATGTAAATGGTGGGGCGAGCATCTCATTATAATGAAAAAACATTGCGTTTTAATAAACTGAGATTAACTGCATAAGTTGGTGACTCGCAAACATATATGGAGTTAACGAACGTTAACAGTAAAGACAATATCGCTTTACGGTATAGTTAATGATAACATAAATGTGCACAATTAATACCTGTCTATTTATCAGATGAAATCATTGGGTTTTAAATGCGGCGGTTTGTTTACATCCTGCACATATAGTTTAATTTAAACCGTTAAACGAATATTATTTTGCCGTCTGAAGTAGGTGTTAACATCTCGCCTCCCCGCTTCTAATTGCAGAAAACTGAGATTTTTCCGAGCGCACACAACAAACAAGGTGTTTTGTAACTTAATGTTTGTAAACGTACACTCAATTGTATTTTTTTACAAGTATATGTGTAAATTTTATTGTTTTATATAAAGTATATGATTTATTAACGTTTTGCGGAACAAAATGAATAAATGTTCATTAATAATCATATTATTTGTGAAAAACGTACAAAATGGTTCTTTCCATGTTTCAAAATGAGTTTATATGGAATAATAGTGGCACTCAGGTTTTTTATCGTATTGAGAGAAATGGCATTATCCGGATTATCTTTACTAGTATTTAGAAATACATGTAAACGTACAAAAACTGAAACATGTGTAGCACTTTTTGAAACAAAAACTGAAAAAAGTAACGCATTCAAATACGTGTATTACAAAACAGGAATTAATACTTCATACACTTTTTTCAACCTGCTGAATGTAAAATTTAATCGTGATGAAAAAAAGTATTGTATGCGATATAATATCTATTTAGGTACCGCTAGTCGACTTAAATCAATGTCATTCTTACAAAATGCATGTGCTTTCGTTAATAGTGTTGAAAGTTAAATTATACTTAAGATTATACCACATATCCGTTGATTTATTTTTTATCCCTCAAAGTTTTGTTTATGTATTGTAAACTTTTTTCATATAATAATCTTTTCAAAACTTCTGTAAACGAGACAATAAAATGTGTAAAATAAATAATAACATGCAATTCCTTACATCGTTTCTGTTATTTTCTTTTCAATGAAAATAAAGGTACTTAAAATTCTTAAAAAATAGGCCATTTTTTTAAGAAAAATACACAGGTTTAAAGAAGAAGTGGGAATAAAAACTACCCACTCTTAATTTGTTCTTGAAATTTTGCATATCAACTAAAACGAAGGTAAACTTCATAAAAATAAGAAATTCTTTATATTCATATTTATATGCGTGTTAATTGGTCAATAAATTAGATAAACGCTACCTGAACGTTAAACGTTAAAATCTACGAAATTAAAACGCGTTTTACGCCGAAACTAAAAAACGTTTGTTCTTAAGAAAACACAAATATAAAACGTGTCTGATCAAGTCCATGCCAAGTGTATTAATATCGAAAAATTTACCAAATCTTTCATTCATTAAATAGCTAGCAGACAGTAAACATCTATCGCGTCTGACATGAATCGGATATTGATTTTACCGGTGTCCGGCAAAAACATACACTGCGTGAGTTAAACCCATCTCAAACATTATGCTAATAATCATTTCACTTACATAAATATACTGCTATTCAATTAATTAAGCGTGTGTGATTATTTTGAGGTACATAAGAACAGCAATGCATTTTAAATAAACCAATTTATTATGTTAAATATTGAAAATAAGTAAAAAAAAGAGCACCGAAACACGAGGCTATCTGATTTGTACGATACGCCCCCGAGTATAAATCAGATTGCCGAGTGTGTTGGTGTTCTTCCTCTTTTGTATCATAGTCAAACATAAAAACACATTCGCTGTTGTCACAATTTTAAACCCCGGGAAAAAGTTACCATGAACGAGCATCTGAATATGATATTTCTGCCGCTTTCCCTTTCTCTGCCGTCACAATATGTAAACCCTAGCAAAAATGAACCAATCAACGGGCATGATCAGGAGTTCAACTTTATGTCATGAAATAATATTTTAAATATTATATAAGACAATCCGGATTATGCCAACTCTCAATACAGTAAATACCTGAGTGCCACTATTATTCAATATAAACTCATTTTGAAACACGGTAAGGACGATTTTGTACGTTTTTTTTTAACAAACAATATGATTATTAATAAACATTTATTCTTTTTGTTCCGCAAAACTTTAATAAATCATATACTTAATATAAAACAATAGAAATGACAATACTATTTACACAGATACTTGTAAAAAAATACAATTGAGCGTACGTTTACAAACATAAAGCTACGAAACACCTTGTTTGTTGTGTGCGCTTCAAATAAATATCCGAAAAAATCTTAATTTTCTGCATTTAGTAGCGGGGAGCCTAGATGTTAACACCTACTTCAGACGGCAGAATAATATTCGGTTTAAGGTTTAAATTAAACTATATGTGCAGGATGTAAACATTCCCTCGCTTTTAAAAACCCCAATAACTTCATCTGATAAATAGACAGGTATTAATTCTGCACATTTATTGAACATTAACTATAACGTAGAGCGATATTGACTTTACTGTCAATGCTCGTTAACTCCATATATGCTTGCGTGTCACATACTTATGCAGTTAATCCCAGTTTATTAAAACGCAATATTTTACTTAATAGTGAGAGGCTCGCCCAACCATCTGCATGTGTGAGTATTTCACTAGGGCGAGGAGGGTATGTCGCGAAATACAACCCGTGAGGCTTAAACCCTTCCCCCCTCGCAGAAATAATTTGTTTTTAATCTACTGTTAACTGGGGTCATTTAAGGGCGGTGTCAGTCTTTAAACTGCGAGGTTTCGGCTTAATGACCTTAGGGCTTGAACCATCGAATGTATACAAAAATATAGGTTTCTTAGTTTCATTAATACATAAAAGTTCTTTAAAAATGCAGTAAACCAGTTTCTTTTTTTTTCTAAAGTAATATAGAAAACAGATTTAACACAAATATGCAATGGTAATTATATATAAAAAATCATAATTATCAAAAGAAATCCATTTAAAATATATTAACCTTTTACCCCATGAGCATATTGTGAAAAATGGCCGTTTTCGTTAAAAAGCCTCCTGTTACAAGTTCAAACTGCTCTGAAACTATGAAAAATGCTTTAATACTGATGAAACTTAGGACAAATATTGACAGGACCATAGCCTCTGTAACATCATGCTCAATTGTAAATTTTCTGTTAACATGGCCACGGGGGGACGTCTCAAAATTGCGAGAAATCACTATTTTGCATTGTTTATTTCCATCAAAACTGATTTCAAAGTGCTCCAACTTCTCAATGAATTAAGATCAGCGTCGGTTACTAGTTACTCTAAGATCGACCTGAGGCCATTTTTAGCCTGTCACATGTCTAAAAAAATTACGATGAGAGACACTGTCGCCCACCCACCCCTTCAACACCCCCCCCCCCAAAAAAAAAAAAAAAAGAAGAGGGCACATCCTCTTTTTAGCAACCCCCTGAGCAAAAAGCCGTCAAAACACGTTTAAATAACGGAAAAGGTTAACTAATTAAAAATCTAGAATACGGTATCAATAAAGATTAAAAAATGCTCACCAAAAATGTTGATGATAATTTTTACTTATTGGAATATATTGGAATATAAATGAAAGTAAGTAATGATGTTTGGCTATTAAAGCATTTGCATACATTCATCATTTTATCACAAGATCAAAAGGCGTAAATAGACAAATAAGAGAGACATATTTATCATATATTGAATGTACAAGTTGACATACACACCATAGATAAACAGAAATTTAATATATTAAATAGACCAATCATAATTAAGCAAAGATTCTGAGTAAATGTAAGAAAGAGTGTGGTATACTATATTCACATTCGGGTTCAGGACGTCAGAAATGAAAGACGTGATTATACACTAAATAAATATATATTAGACCGATAACAGTTCTAAAAAATAGAACAATCAGAAGCAAGTTAAAGAGTCTGTAAATACGTAAGAAAGAGCGTAATATACTATATTCACATTCGGATTCCGGAAGTTAGAGAAAACAGATGTAATCATACACTGAATAAAGATATTATAGACATATAAGAGGTCTTAAAAAACTAGACCAAGCAGGATTAAGCAGAAAGTCTTAAAATACATAAGAAAGGGTGTGATATACGTTATTTTGATTCAGACCATATACTTCAGAGAGGACAGTCATGGATTACAATTGTAACGCAAGTGGGATTATGTTTCAAAAGTTGAGTCAGTTACTTCAACAGAGAAAGAGCGAAAACCATTTGGAGAAATTCAGCTTAGACATATGCTGTGAAGTGTTTAATCGACGAAACAACCTCGTTGAACATTAAAAGAAGCATTTGACAACCAACACTTTACAATGTAATGAATCTGGACAGGCATTCAGTCGCCAGTTCAACCTAAATAGACACAAACTTCAAAAGCATCATATAGGTGTATGACTTAAGAGACAAGCGGCCAATGATTACATGCCTCCACAGCTCATGAAGAGGAACGATGACCCGAGAGATTTTTACACTATTACAAAATCAATTAACAGCGCACCGAGAAATTTAAAACAATATCCTCACTTACAAAGTGAATTTTGAAAATTTAGAGGTGACAGAAAATGTAATGGCTACACTCAATCAACTATTTACAGCCATTTTTGATGAAATGACTGCAGATGATAAATCAGAAAATTTAATAAGAATGGTGATATAAAGTCCTTCATTGGATTACCTCATCATTATACCGTTTATGCGGTTACCAGATCTTACCTCAGAGCGTTTTATGTCTTAAATAAAACGTCTTCTACAGTCAAATGAAGATTTCACCATAAATAAATCTCTTATTTTTGAAGTGACACATATGCCTACTGGAGGAGCTAGAAAAAGATGTCTTTATGTGGACCTAGCGAAGACATTGAAAGAAAAACAATGCTTTATCCGTATTTAGAATGACGACAACTTATGCTTTGCAAGAGCTATTGTAACGGCAAAAGCAAAACTTAGACAACATGAAAAGTGGAACAGTATCAGACAGGGTTGTTCCATAAGGTGGGAAATGGCTGAGGAGTTACACAAACAAGCAGATGTACCACTTGGACCTTGTGGTATTACAGAAATCAAGAAGTTTCAAGAGTTTTTGGATGGATACCAGATCTACGTCGCGTCAGCTCACCATTTCAGCAGTATTTTATACGAAGGACCAGAGACAGACAAGAAAATATTCCTATATCAAAATGACCATCATTATGACATAATCACTATTATGCCAGCATTTTTCAGCAAAAACTATTTCTGTACGATGTGTCAGAAAGGTTACGATCACATAAAAAAGCATCCGTGTAATAATGTATGTCATTCGTGTAAGAAAGTGCATACCCCAAGCGACGAAAAATGGCTCCATTGTAATATATGTAATCGGTTTTTCCGCGGAAAGATATGCTTAGAACTTCCTCAAAAAGTTACAGTCAATGGTAATTCTACGTGTCGTACATAATATAGATGCGTTGGTTGTGGAAAAAAACAGTTAACAAGCAAATGAGTAAAACGCCTCATGTTTGCGGTTCAAAATATTGTGAAATATGTAAAGACTTCTTCGAAGAAAGACACAATTGTTAAATGAAACCCGAGAATAAATGAGCTTTCTGATAAAAATGATAATAAAGAAAATATAGATACTTTCATAATTTTATCTAGAATGCAGACAACAAGATATTGTTCAATGCAAGAGAGGGTATAAAAGAGGTGAAAAGGGATATGTATACATTGTCAAAAGTCAAAATGCGGTACCTTTGAACATATACCAAATCTATGTGTGGCTCATAAAATATGAACTTTGTGTATGGGTGGAGAGTTGAGTGAGAAAAGCGAATGGGAGATGTGTGGAAAGAATGAAATGGTATTTTCAGGCCTTGATATCATAGATCAATTTTGTAGTTGGCTATATTCTGAAGAAAATAAGAACGCAACCGTTATATTCCAAAACTCTCAAGGTTACGATTCTTATCCAATTTTGCAATATTTGTACAGAAATGCTATCGTTCCTACATTGATACCTAATGGTGCCATGATCACGTCCTTGATAGTTCCTGTTTGCAAAGTTAAAATGATTGATTCCATCAATTTCTTGCCAATGGCCTTTTCAAAATTTCCAGCAATGTTTGGATTTTCTGAATTAAGTAAGGGTTACTTCCCCCATCTTTCCAACAGTAGTGAAAATGAAACCATTTTCTTAGACCATTTACCAGACATAACTACTACAACCCTGACAAACCTGTTTTCTAGGGCCATTGGAGCGGTATGAAATCAACACAACGAGAACACACCGTTTTGATTTTCAAAATGAAACATTAAAATATTCCCGGTCTGATTTTGATATTCTAAGACGATGTTGTCTGAAGTTTAGGACAGACTTCCTACAAATTGCCGTTTTGATCCTTTTAGAAAGAACATCACCATGCTTACGCTTGTCAAACTGTTTTCAGAACAAATTTTCTGCAAGAAAATACTATTGGTATATTTCCCACACATGGATATAATCCCGAACAGATTCAATCTGTGAAGGCATAACAATGGGTTAAATACATGTCACATAGTCTCGGTATCCGTATACAACATGCGAGGAACGGGGGTGAGATAGCCATTGGTCCTTACAAGGTTGATGTTTATTATAAAACAAAAGACCAAAAGGTTATACTTGAATGTCATTGTGACTTTTGGCATTGGAATCCTAACCAATATTCAAGTAATACAATGAATCCTGTCAGTAAATTTACCATTGGTGAGCTTTATCAAAATACTTGACTAAAAAGATATATAAAGAAGAGCATTGTTATACGTATGTATCTATCAGGGAATCTCAGTTTGAGAGAGAATTAAAAGGAAACAATGAGATGAGGACTTTTATAGAACAACTTGATATCGCAACTCCCTTACAACCTAGAAAGGCTTTTTTCGGGGGTCGAACAAAAACATTCACCCTTTACAAAGAAGCCAATGATGAAGAAAATATACAATAATTTTATGATGTTTCATCCCTTTATCCAGTGATCAATAAGACAGGAAAAATTCCTTTAGGTCACCCTAACATTATTTCAGAAAATTTTGCCGAAATTGATAAATACAATACGAGGGGTTAATCAAATGCAAAGTTATTCCCCACGAGACTTATTTATACTTATACTTGTGCTGCCATGTAAAATGAACATAAAATTACTATTTTCTTTGTGTAAAACATGTGCTGAAACTCACAAACAGACAAAATGTCTGCATACGAACGAAGAAAGATATTTTATAGGTACTTACGTCACAGATGAAGTTATAAAGGCCATTAATAAAGATTAAAATCAAACAAGAAAAAAGTGGTTGACGAAAATGGTGTATCACTGAAGAACAAAAGAATATAATATTATACATTCAACAGTATTATGAAAAAGAAGGGATACAACTCGACTGTCATAACATAGAAAAAAATCCGGGAATGCGGACCTTTGCTTAATTAATGCTCAATTCGTTCTGGGAAAAAATTTGTCAAAGACTTAAGAAAAATCAAGTAAAATTTACCGATGATCCTGTCTGTTATTTTAAAAAACCGACAAGCGACAGAGAAGAAGTAACAGCAGTAAGCTTTGTGTCTAATGAAATGCTAGAAGTACGTTGGAAATACAGGGGTGAAATAGTAGATCCTTCAGGGAAAACAAATGTAGACACAGCTGCTTACACAACAGCTCAAGCGAGACTCAAATCATACCTTTAAGTATAAAATTTAGGTACGCGTGCATTGTATGCGGATACTGATTCTGTCGTATTTTCCTCAAAACCTGGAGACTGGGTGTCCTCCCTAGCTGATTATTTTGGCGATCTTACTGACGAAATACCTGGAAATCAAATCGAAACATTTGTGACAAGTGGCCCAAGTTATGCCTACAAATTAAAAGATCCAGATGGTAATATAAATCATTGCAAGGTGAAGGATATCACCTTAACTTAAAAAAATACAATAAACTCTGGAACTATCAAAGATATGGTTAGAAGCCCTTCAAATGAAATACTAACTCTAACAGATTACCATAAAATATGTAGAGACCGTGATCAACTTTTAACACTGAACCAAACAAACTGTATAGGATTGTATTTGATAAGAGAGTGAGAGATAGTTGTCTGTCTTTTACATATGGCTATTGAAAAGTTATTGTATCAATACTGTTATTAAATTGTCAGTTTTATGATAATAAAATATGAATAATGTATTATTGCTTGTTGTCTTTTATTACTACTTCAACTTCATTGTTTTGCATATCATATACTATAGTGGTCTGAGATTAAAAAAGCTAAAGGATTGGTCATGTAAAGCAATTGTTAAGCAAAGTATGACTTATCATAAAAAATGACATCTCCAGATAAACATATCCTCTCGAAAATTGACTGCTCCCAAAATCGATATCCAAGATGGCTGCTCTATATCGACAATTAGGGAAAAAAACTCGCCAAGCGTGATGTTCTCGTCTACTTTCTGGTAACTTCAACTGTCCAGTACTGTCCATGAACTGGCCGTATGTATTAGCGTTTTATGCGTTCTTTAGGGATATTGTTCTTTCTCTGTCTTATAAGTGATTTTAATTTCATAGTGGAAATTATGACTTGTTAAGTAATTATTGTGTATTGGTGAGCAACTTTGTAACACGATAACCGTCTCGTTCGTATTTCATCTAATCTTTCGACAATGCATAGTTTACAGCAATCATATAAAAATATAGCAACTATTTGAGGCAATAACACAATAAAATATTTTAATCCCATAATGAATTTGTTTCAGATTTATGTACTGGAATCCCATTTCAAACCTATACTTTCCAAAAACAATTATCGTCTGTTAACGTCAATAATTCCGATCGTTTAAATTTTAGTTAAAAAAACAAAAGAAATAAGCTATTTAATTATTTTGATAAGATTATCTAAATTTCTTCTTTTTCTGAATTAATTCAGGTACCACAGACTGTCTAGGGACTCAGAATGATGGGATAAGAAGAAAAGTACGGAGCTTTAATGTTCATCCAGATTATGGAGAAAGAGGATATTATGATAATGATATAGCATTGATAGAATTGGACAGTTTGGTTGAATACAGCGATAATATACGTCCTATATGTGTTGAACCGGCGGATTACAATGACAGGGTGTTTCTAGAAAACAGTGGCTCTTTTGGTCGTGTGTTTGGGAAAGTCGCTGGCTGCGGTGCTACAAGATCTAATGGCAGATCGATGCCCCAGAGACTGAGGGTAGTTATTTATGATATGAATACTAAGATTCAAAGATAGTAAATAATCTTTTATTTCGCTTTGTTAAACACTGGTATGTGATATTTTAACTAGATTTTATTTACATTTTTTAATCATTTATATCAGTAGAACATGTTTAGTGATCCTTACAATAATTTGTTAAATAAGTGGTTTATAAATGTAAACACTGTAATTTTTTTAATGCTGTTACTTTGTGTTAAATTTAAAAACATTTGTGATTAAAGGATGAGTTATATAAAATCGAGATTTAAGGGATCAAAATACCGGACGTAACCTTATCAGAAACATTAAAAATACATTCGTTGTGAATATTATGCATTTTAATAGTTTCAGCAAATCTAGCTATACGTAACAATCTTTTAGGTTCTTTTTAACCAAAATATTATTATTACATTGAATTAATATTATACCAATACAAAATAACGTCATGGTCATTTATTTTATGTATGGCTCATTCGTGTATATCGTATACATGGTGCTGTGCTGTTATTGATTTTACAAAAAAGTGGTACGGTTATGTGACAAAGAGCCTTACTTAATCGCGTAAAAATTTGTATAAATGTATAGAAATTGCAAAAACTTTATTCAATGCACATTTATGTACCGCACATGTCAAAAACTATTTCAAAGTAGATGAAAACTGAAAGGTTTGAAATTCGGATTACACCAATAGAATACAGAAACGAAGCAATCAACTTTCCCAGTGCCTTAGCACAAATGCGTTCATACCAAAACAAAAACCGTTCCTGACATTAAAAAGAAAACTGAAGCTAAAGCCATAATAGAAACACAATTCTTATGTGTATGTGACAATTTAAAAATGTAATTTTAAAAACATCAACAATTTCACAGTAATATATCAAATGATGATTTGAATTACTTATATTTTGATATTTGAATTTGAATTTCAAAAGGATTATAATTTTAAAGTCTTGTTTTTCATTAGTATTAGTTTTATAACTGTTACAGAGAAACATTCCTTGAATAAATGGGCAACGAACGCCATAGACTCACTGACACAATGTTTGGTGCTGGGGTTGCGTTCATTGAACGATGCCCTTCCTTGTTGCTCTTGTTTTTAGCCTCCAGAACCGAAGGTTCAGGGTAAGAACTAATTGATTGATGATAACCAAACTTTGTCTCTGGCATTCATGGGTAGTCTTTTATCAAGTTTGCTCATATTAATTTGATTGGTCTCTTATAGGGGTCTCTTGAGCTAATAATAGAAAAACCTTTAGATATCGTCTTCTACAAAACAAATTGATGGATGATCACCAAACTTTGTCTGTAGCACTCTTATGAAGTCTTTTATCATGTTTGCTCATTAAATTTGAGTGACCCCTTTTAGTAGCTACTAAAGATAAAAATCGAAATTCATTTAAACATCTCCTTTTACAGAACTAATTTCTGTTTGGTCACCAAATTTTGTCTGTAGCATTCTTGGGTAGTCTTTTATCAAGTTTGATCATATTAATTGGATTAGCCGCTATAAGGGGCTGCTCAAGCTAAAAAAGAAAATAAAACATTTAACATTTTCTCTTGAATTAATTGATGGATGATCACCAAACTTTGTCTGTAGAACTCTTAGGTATTCTTTAATCATGTATGCTTATATTATTTTGATTGGCCCCTTATAGGGTCCTCTAAAGCTAAATATAGAAATACCTTCAAACGTCTCCTTCTACAGAACTTATTGATGGATGATCACCAAATTTGGTCTGAAGCATTCTTAGGTGGCATTTTATCAAGTTTGCTCATAATAATTTGATTGGCCTCCTTAAGGGGCCGCTAAAGCTAACAATAGAAAATTCTGGAAACAAAGTGATCCCTCGGAAGCATTAATCACAACAAAATAACATAAGAATTGCAGACTCGGTTTGATTGAGTCTGTACATGAGGGATAAAACCCTTTGAACATCATTTTCTACGGAAATAATTGATAGATGATCACCAAACTTTGTCTGACGCATTCTTAAATAGTCATTTTTAACAGGTTTGCTCATATTAATTTGATTGGCCCCTTTTAGGGACCACTAAAGCTAGAAATAGAAGTACCTTTAAACATCTCCTTCTACAACACTAATAGATTGATGATCACCAAACTTTGTCTGTAGCATTCTTAGGTAGTCTTTTATCAAGTTTGCTCAAATTAATTTAATTGGCCTATTTTAGAGACCATTAAAGCTAAAAACAGAAATACATTTTAACGACTTCTTCTACAAAACTAATGGATTGATGATCACAAAATTTTGTTTGTAGCATTCTAAGATAGTCGTGTATCAAGTTTGTTCATATTGATTTGATTAACCCCTAAAAGCTAAAATATGAAAAACCTTTGACCATCATATCCTACTAAAATAATTGATGGATGTTCACCAAACTTTGTCTGTATCATGTTTAGGTAGTTTTATCAAGTTAGTTATCAATATTTATTTTATTAGCCCCGATTATGCTTAAGCTTAAATGCCCAAGGTCATGGCATTTCTTCAACTAATAGTTTAAAGATGTTCTATACTCAAATTTAATATGAGAAGATATTGACAATGGATAATTTCCAACACTGAAAAGCAGTTGTTTTTGCGGGCGACTCAGTGCCATCATTGCCCTCTTGTCATATTTTTGGTTTAATGCATTTTATAAGATTTACCTATTGGATATTATAGGATGTATATATTCCGTATGTGGACAGAAAAACATGTCTTGACTCTTTTGGCGACAAACGCCATAACCTAACCGACACAATGTTTTGTGCTGGGAGTAATGTAAGTATCATATATTTGCAAGAATTTGTTTCATTACACTCTAACGTCGAGACCTTCGTTTTTGCTTTGAAGTATAATGAGAATTGTAAGACAATATATTGAACAGAGTGCAGTTTGTATAGGGCACCTGATAGCCTGGTAATGTTTAGAATTAATTATATGCATTTCTAAAATCACTCAACGTCTCGGATAAAATACACCCACACACAAACATAAAAATAATGCTCTTATCTGGTATATGAACCAATATTTGCCGATATTTTCTATTTCTTTGTAAAAGGAGGAATAAGATATAAGCACAATAACGTTAATGTTTTCCAATGTTAACCAAAATTTAGCTGCCATAGCAAACATTCATTAATTCAAAATAATGAACCATCTTCTTAAAAGAGACACAGGAAAACTTTTATTTCTTCTTTCTGAATTTTCAATCAGATATTCTAATACTGTCCTCGAACTGAACACACTAAGCAGTTCTATGTAAGAAGGCTTTTTTTCCTTTTGAAGTTGCTTAACGTGGTCAGGTTTGAAGAGTTTAGACTTAACGCTCAATATCGCAGTGACATACGGGAACGAAACAATACCCATCAAGTCAAAGACCTACAATTATTTCACATTTAAACTTATTATTGTAACTTCCGAGGCTGGTTCTTTAAATGCACTTTGCTTAAAACATAATTTGGTGATTCCTTTTGCTTTTAAATTCAATTTAACAAGCAAACAATACATAACATTTCAAAACATACTGGAAATAATAAAATAAAACCTTTTATTGTTAGCGCAATTTGAGTAAGTAAAATCAATATAATATTTTTTTGTAATTCATCTGCCTGTGTTTCCCTTATATATATATTTGAGAAATTATATTTCTGTCAAATTAAAGATTGGTAAAACTGGAGACAGTTGCAGTTGGGACTCTGGAGGCGGCTTAATCATGTCAACAAACACTAGATGGGTTCTCACTGGAGTCGTTTCCTGGGGCCGGGGATGTGATGTGGATAGACACTACGGTATTTACACAAACGTTGGTATGTTCTATGATTGGATAGAGAGCGTTACAAGATTTAATGAAGAGGAGGCGCCAGACTTTATCAATCATAATTGATCTTGAATAGTGAATACATGCTGATATAAGATGAACTACAATATTACTCATTTACTATTTTATATTAACATGAGCCATACATTACTAATTTATGTGCATGCCTATGATGTTTAACTACGTGTAAACGTAATTTTCTGTTTCACTATGGATGAATTGAGTAAGATATATTTTTCATTATTGCTTTTAAGTTTATACAATTTTACTTTTAGTTCGATTGGAAGCTATGAGTTTATTAAAACACACTCGAATCCGTTCCTGAAACCAAGAAGTATCAAGGAATTGATGTAAAGTTTCTTGCTTAATGAAACAATGGCTTGTCCCTGACAGGGTTGAACCCACGCGGTCAGCAATCCTCAGATTACTAGCCCGACGCCACGCGTTAACCTTTCGACTAAGCCACCATGCTTTTTCTTGACTTTTTCAACAAAGTCAAAATTAAATTTGAGAGAAATAAGTTTGATACGACATGAGTCAAATATACTTTCTGCGAATACAAGAATAATTTTAGAAATATAATAATCATGAATTATCAGAAAGTTCCCATGACTACCTTTTAATAATATGTTCAATATTTTCGTCTTCGTAATCAACAAGTTAAAGGGGCTCCACTGAGGTTTTTTTCCTGACATGACGGGATAAAAAATGTTTTTCCGAGATTCGTGTACTAATGGATTTAGGTTTTATCCAATAGCTTGCTTGCACATTTTCAGTTCATGTTACCAACAAAAAAAATCAAACACCGTGACCGGAACATCCCTGATTTAAATAGTTAACAATTAAAAATATGAATGTTTATCGTCCATATAAGATAATACATGTACATGTGTAGAAACAATTATCCACTGTCAGAATTTTCTTGTTTGCTCAAGACCTTTGATTATGTACTGCATCGGTTGGTCACATCATTCATCGGACATTAAGCCAAAAGCCTGAAAATAAACTTAAAACAACAGAAATCTGGCAAAAAACAACCCAACATATTAGTAAAAAAGTTTGGCAAAAAACTAACAAAGTCGTGAACGAAGGATAAATTAACAACCGTAGTAATTAATATTAATCATTTGCTGTGTGGTGGGCAGGAAATTTTCCTCTGGCGAAAGTCCTTTTTCAAAACAAAAGGTCATAATTAAAATCACGTGCTGATTTGGAAAAGGCCATTCTTCTGCCGTGTTGTACACATTTCTTAATTAAGCAAGGACCTTAAGTTTACTTAAGTTGATGTTAGCTGTAATCCTTCTGCAAAGAAGCTGTCCAGTTCTTGATTGGAGATATTCCAAAGGAAAACCGAGACCGAACAAGGATTGCAGGTGTCAAGTGCTGTGTGGCAGCTGTAAAATGTTGCCCCGTACTTCACTACAGTGTTGTTGTATTTTTCTGGTCCTTCGGGATCAATGATGCCAGCACTATTAAGTGTTGAGAATAGAGTACCGCTCAAGCCGGTGCTAAGGGGCGTGAGGGATGTTGCACGTATTCATTATCTCTTATGTACAGACTCAATCAAACCAAGTCTGCTATTCTGTTGTGATTTTGTTGTGAATAATGCTTCCAAGGGATCACTTTGTTTCCAGATTTTTTTTAATCTGCCTGTGGTTCTAATTCCTTTAATTTGGTTAAACGAAAGCAAATTCGATTAGAACGGCCCGAGACGTAGTTGCCTTTAAGTACAATGTTTAGATTTAGACACCTTAACGCTAGACATCTGACCAAACACATTACCTGCTCTGATTTTGATGATAACTTATTTATTATCAGAAGAACTGCCATGTTATCGCGATTTAATCTGATTTTTTTATACAAATTCGGAGCTCAAAATATATTACGCAACCAATATAGGAAATAATTCTAAAACTGTTATATCTGACGTGATTGCCATGACTAAGCCTCTTAGCGGAACACTTTGTGGCCTCAAAACACAGGTCTTGCTCCCCCCCCCCACCCAACCCCACCCTCCCAATCACTGTCTAGATATAATTGAATATCTTCGTGAGTCATGAAATACAGGTATACCATTAAATTCTTAAGAACATGAAACCACAATTCTAGATCTAAGCAAATGTCTTTCTTTATCCTCATACGACGACACTTTTTTAGTAAAAAAGACCACAAATTGCATTTATTAAACGTCGAATACATGGCCCACCGGCTATAATAGCCCTACAATAAAAATTTAATAACCCTATATATAAAAAGCCATGGCTGTCTTATATTGTTCTTTTTCAATTTATTTTACCATTTGGATAATAATTATATAAGTTCACCTCGACTATATATGAATTGAAAACACCTTATTGTTTACCCGAAATCAATTATATTAATCCACAGTTACAATATATGAAACCATACCGTCAGTGAATGAAACCGAGGTAGCAATATATATGTTGATTTCCTGAATTAAGATTCCAGTTCTTCAATATTTGGTACCAAAGTAGCCATGTGTGGAATCAGATATCCTTATATGAAACCGAATTATCAATATATAATTCATTTTTCAATATATCAAACCAATTTATCAATCTATGGAACTGAAGTAGCAATATATAGCTTGGTTATCACATTATATGATACCAATTATTTATATATGGAACCAAAGCAGCCAAATATGGAACCAGATATCTATATATTGAACCGAATAATCAATATATTAATTCATTTTTACAATAAATGAAATTATTAATTAATGTATGGAACCGAAGTAGCAATATATAAGTTATCACTGTGTATGAAACCAATTCTTCAATATATTGTACAAAAGTAGCCGGAACCGGGAAACAAAATTATCAATATATTGGCGCCCTTTAGCAGCAGAGACAAGTTTACGTATTCGCCTTTATCAGCACGCCTTATCAGTATACGCCTTATTCGCCTTTATCAGTATACGCCTTTGTCGTATCAGCACGACATTATTGTTGTGCTTGTGGTATTTTTAGTTTCAACTTTTCGGCATTTTCTAGTTGGGTGGTTCCAATGTTCCTACTTGAATAATGTTGAATCACCCTTAGGATATGTTGCCTGCTTTTTAAATTTGTCTTTTGACGTCTTATCTGTGATACGCAGGCTTCATAGCCTCTGATCCCCTTTCAAAATTCTACTTTATTTAGTTCCGCCCATTGTTTTCTCGTTTAGGGCACACGCTTTTTATTACTTGGGGACCATACGCCGCTTTTCATGGAATGGCACGGAAGTGTCACATTGAAGGTTCCATGATAACCGCCGTATGAACACATCTGCGGATGTTACTAAATTCAAAATTTTACTATTTCACGTTTAAATGTTGAATTCTGCTTAAGCCGGTGCTAGGGGGCGTGGACGGTAACTTGCACTTTCCAGTACCGTCCATGAACAGGCTCAATCAAACCGAGCCTGCAACATTTTCAATTTTGCCGTGTTGGGCTTTCTTTAGGGATTCTGTATTTATCTATTTTATGATCACATCCGTGTTATTTGTGCCGTGTGGCGGCTGTAAAAAGTCTCCCCGTACATTTAATCAATGATGTATATTTTCGATCCTTGAAGATCGTTCAGCACGACATTATTGTTGTGCTTGTGGTATTTTTAGTTTCAACTTTTCGGCATTTTCTAGTTGGGTGTTCCAATATTCCTACTTGAATAATGTTAAATCACCCTTAGGATATGTTGCCTGCTTTTTAAATTTGTCCTTTTGACGTTCTTATCTGTGATACGCAGGCTTCATAGCCTCTGATCCCCTTTCAAAATTCTACTTTATTTAGTTCCGCCCATTGTTTTCTCGTTTAGGGCACACGCTTTTTATTACTTGGGGACCATACGCCGCTTTTCATGGAATGGCACGGAAGTGTCACATTGAAGGTTCCATGATAACCGCCGTATGAACACATCTGCGGATGTTTCTAAATTCTAAATTTTACTATTTCATGTTTAAATGTTGAATTCTGCTTAAGCCGGTGCTAGGGGGCGTGGACGGTAATTTGCACTTTCCAGTACCGTCCATGAACAGGCTCAATCAAACCGAGCCTGCAACATTTTCAATTTTGCCGTGTTGGGCTTTCTTTAGGGATTCTGTATTTATCTATTTTACATCATCAGTATCGGAGGTGTCGTTGTCAGCAGTTTAAGTCGTGTATTATTTTCTTTTTTTGTGGAAGGGTGGTCATATAACACATCATCCCAATAATTCGACCAAGTTTAAAAATCTTATTTCATCATTATAGTTAATTTGTCTCCGGAAACTCTTGTATCTGATTCCCTTGCTTTGAAGAAAAAATATCAATGTATGAATAATGGTTATATAACATGATGCTCATATAGATATCAAAATTTTGGCTGAATTAACAAGCACGTTTTCTTTGTGCTGGTAAAGTAATTAAATAGGAGTGGGTCATGGGGATGGGGTAAATTATCGCCAAGTCCCATGTTAATTCGTGATGATTCAAATTACATAATAACGACTGGACATCGTAGCATGGCTACTTGCACGCTACCTAAAATACTGCTTCAAGATTGTGCTCAATAAAAAACAAACAAACCGGTTATGTTATACATGTATAGGCTTGTCATTTGATACATTTACGATATTATAACTTACAAATTCTCGATGACTAACATTGTAGATTTCATATCCGTAATATTTTATTGTATTTTTACATACACTTTGTACGTATGATAACAAATGACTGTTCATTGTCTCGTAATTGTCTTGTTTGGCAATAAGATTAGATTTATTTCTTGATTGCCAAGACTGTTCACAAACTTTACATCCTGTTATATTATGACCTGAGGTGATCATTAAAACACTGTTACTGATCACTTCTGACAACTCCATTCCAATAAAATTGTATAAAGATTTAGCAAACGAAATTGGATTCAAGGATATTTGCTCGTATAGCGTGGTATACACTCGTGCCAGTTTTTCTGTCTGTAACTTCTGTTTAAATTCTGTATCATCATCCACTCTTTTACAGTGAAAATTTGAACACGCTACCACGGATCTTTTCCCGCCTGGACAACCACTATAATGCGCCTGTGACAAAACAGTAGACCGAGGGTCCCTTATTAAATGTATTATTTTACTTCCATACACGTCTGTTAAGATTTCGTCTGCTAAAATCATAGAGGTCCGTATTGTTTTAACTATTCTAAATTTAGAAGATAAACACGTGTTTTTTAGTTTCTGCAAACACTTTTCACGTTCCCCTCTACGAATTGCTGACAACCGAATATGTAAGATTGAACTTGTCTGTGAAGAATTCGGATAATGATTATTGTATCTTATACCAAAGTGTTTAAAAATACAATTGTTATAGACATCTGTTTTCTTTCCGAAAGAGAGAAAATACCAGTCGTCAAACGATTGCGATGGAACCAAGGAGAAATTACAGGTCAACCATCCAATTAAAGTCTGCTTTTTCACACTTGTTATGTTCAACGCTGTCACAGGACTGAAACAAATAAGTATTTGTACGGTTTTAGGTTTAAAATGCACTTAAAAAATGAACCATTTCTTTATTTTCAACGAATCACTTATCCATAAGGAAGCTGTATTGTCATATCTTTTAGAGAAACACCTCAAGCTCATAGTATAGATACCTGATTATGTTTCTTCAGTAGAGCAAGAGATTTATATCTGTTATTTAAATGAGATTTTGAACGGATTATCAACAGGCAAAATCAAACCAAGACTACAATATTTTCATTTTTTTTGCCTTTTTCTGGGCGTTTTAAGGGATTCCATTTTGAAATAATGAACAATTTGAAATGGTCATGCGTTAGCTCAAAATCTAAATAAACATGTTTGTCTGAAGAGACTGGCGGTCTTCAACACATTTTCGTAAAGGTATGTATCTACACAGCTATGCTGATTTCTTATTTTCATAATTATCGCTATATCCAACAGAAACAATTTTATAAATGTTTAAAGAGACTCCACTTAGGTTCAATAGCCTAAACTCATCAAATTTTAAATTCATTCAAAAACAACTGGTGCACTTAAAATCAAAAACAAAACAATGAAATATGCAAACCCCCAATTTTAAAAATAGATAATCGTTTTTCAAAATGCGTTTTTTTTGGCTGTTTTTGGTAAAAAAGCGTTGCAAAACATTTTCTTTGGGGGGACTTTTAATAAAAAGGGAAAGCCCTTTAAAAGGAGTGAGAAACAATTTTTGAACTTTTTAAAAGATTTACACCCAGTTAAAACAAATTTTGGGAAAAAATTTTTCCAAAATTTTTTAAATTCAAAACCTATTTGGAGCCCTTTTAAAAACAGTTTTTAGAATTTTTAATAAATAAAATTGGGGTTTTTTAAATTTTGGCCCCTTGGGAACTTGGGAAAATGAAACCTTCCGCAATTTTTCATAAATATCACTTTTTCATAAATGCCTTTTTTATACTTAGCTATTATAGTAATTTAAAAAAGAAACATTTTCGTTTATTTGATGACAAACCTTCTTGTCCCGTTAAACCATAGTACTGGTTGGTTGGTTTTAACCAGATGTGACAGAACTCGTAGAGGTTCAAACACGTAAAACACGTGCTCGTTTTGTTGTAGAATCTCTCCTGTGAGGGATGATCCACTTCTCATATACGTCAATAAAACAACACCAGTGAAATTGGTTTCTATATTAAGAAAGACATAAATATGAATATTTTATCCCCAATAATAATAATAACCAATCATTATTTATTTACAGTTAAATTATCTTCTTTCTTTTTTTCTTCCTTTTTAGTGAATTGAAAATTTTTAACATTTCATGTTTATCCATGAATTCTGCTTAGGCCAGTTTCGTGTGGGACTTGGTTGGGTGGACGGTAGCTTGCACTTTTCAGTACTGCCCATGAAATGAGTAGTCTCAATCAAACCGAGTCTGCAACATTTTTAGGGCATTCATTAAGGATTTTTTTCTATTCCATATTAATTAAGTAACGGTATTAATGATTAACACATACAGTCAATTAGATCAAGATGTTCATCAATAATACACGGGTTTTTAATTGATGACTGATCCGTTCAAAAGAAACGAAGGATAGTACAGACTTATTTTGCAGTTTGCAAGTTTAAAGAGGAATACGTGTCATTTTTATGAACTAAAAGTTTCAAGTACTTATAACGTACTGCAATTATCCTTTATTTTGGTCACGTGATCAAAATGGCGGCAAGATAGTATATTTTTGAGCTCTGTAAAAATATGGAATAAAAGTGGAATAGATTCGCGCAAAAGTGCTTAAAAGCTTCATTTAACAATTTGAACATATAACCTAGCTATCTCCAGTGTTATTATAAGCAAACTCTGTAAAATAAATGTAAATTATCTAAAAATTGGAGGTGATGAATGTGACTATAGTATATAGAATGGATTAATGGCGGATGCTTTACTATGCCAAAACATAAAGGTAAACAAAAGCAGATTGACATTTCAGAGAGTTCTAAAAGCAAAATAAATATGAATCAAAGCAACACATTGGCGGACATACATACACAACAACATACACAGTTACAAAATAAAAATATAGGTGAGGTTACTACAGATATATTAGGCCAGTCAAGAGAAATTTTATATGGTCAACAGGTTGTGCAACAATCGCAAAATATTTATGGGAACAATCATCACCAAAGTATAGCACATAACGGTTTACAAAGTACAACAAATATGACGTCAAATGTACCGGTAAATGCATACAATCCGTTATATAATAATGGTCCATATAATACGGTAAACACGGATAACAGTAACAATGTCCCATCCTGGGCACAAAACCTGTGTCAACAGTTTGGACAGATTCAAGCACAACTGGACAATCAAAATAAAAGGTGGCAAACTATAGAAATACAGTTTTTAAACCAAAATGACAGAATGGCCAAAATTGAAAATCAGATAACCCAGTTAACTAGCCTTAAGTCAGATATTTCGTACAATAATCAACAAACAGAATGTATTAAATACGATGTCAAGAAACTGCATGAAAAAGTTAATGAATATGACAGCACAATACATCATTATAGCGAAATTTGTGATGACGTCATGAAAACTGATTCAAAAATGGATCATGGCGTCAAAAGTCTGCAAAAACATATATAATCTCTCGAAACAAAAATCTCTGACATGAGTTTAGAACATGAACAAACCAAAGAGCGTTTAATTGATTTGCAATGGCGCAGTATGAATGAAAACTTGATATTTGGTGGAATTGCTGAAGCCAAAGATTTTCGTCAGAATGGTGAAAACTGTGAACAGATAATTCGTGATTTCCTTAAAAAGGAAATGGATGTTGACCGAGAAATCGAGTTTGACCGAGCACATCGATTAGGAAGATACAGGTTTGACCAAAGGTATCCTAGAGCTATTATAGTTAAATTCTCAAACTACAAAGACAAAGAATACATCAAAATGCTTGCACCTGCAAAACTGATTGGAACAGAATTCTGGGTAAATGAACAGTTTCCTAGGGAAATAGAAAATGCCAGGAAACCACTTCTCGAAATAGCGAAAATAGCGCGACAAAATGACAGTAATAGAGTAAAATTGTTTCGAGACAGACTATATATAAATGGCAAACGCGTGTACCCTGACCAGCGTGACCAATTTATCAAAACAAACCAACATGAGGTGCGCAGATATAAAAGCCAGTACGCACCACAAACAGATAGACATAAACAGAACATAATAACTCAGACAAAAACAACAAATATACAGTCACAACGGAAAACAATTGACGATGACAAATTGATGCATGGCAGTAGACATAGGTCTCAAGAGTGTATAGCGCTTGAGAACAGATTTGGCCCCCTAACAAACAATGTTCCACAACAAGAAACACCAAACAGGCAAAACAACACAAATACTGGCAAACGGAACGCGAGATCACCGCTCGAAAACGAAATGACACTTAAAAAATATCGCGAGAACGATTTTGAAATTGACTTAGCTTCTATCCCATCAGACGATGAGTCATATCAAGAGACAGAAAGCGCGGACATTACCCGAAATAATAAAAGTAACAGTGAAGCCGGACAAAGATCAGACAGCGCACGAGATTCACGGGTTAACGGTGGCAGTAGCTAGGAGAAAGCGGGGAATGGCTTTTGTTATCCAAACAATAGACGATCTCGAAATATAACTGTATTACCTAGTAATTTAAAGGTGTTAACCCTTAATGTTTGTGGGCTAGTTACAAAATTACGTTGTCCTGATTTTTTAGATTTTATTAATAAATATGATATTATTGGTTTCCAGGAAACAAAACTTGATGATACTGATAATATAAATGTACCAGGGTTTTCTGTATATTTACATAATAGAAAGAAATTATCTAGGTATAAATCTGGCGGACTCGCTTTATTTGTTAAAACTGAATATGTACCATATATAGTTGTCGATGAAGTAAGATCTAGCAATTTGATTTTATTTTTTAAGATTTTGGGAAAATGTTTTGAACAACCCGAAGTAGATATTAACTGTGGTGTTATATATATTCCGCCACATGGATCAAGGTACTCAAATGAAGATCCTTTTACTGAGTTACAAAATGAATTGTTTCGATATTGTTCAGATGATAAACATGTGCTGTTGTTCGGAGATTATAATGCGAGATGTAGCAATAGGGATGATTTTGTAAAGGTCGATAATTTTTTGTCTAATTTAGACCAATTTGACGAGTTATATAATGATGAAACACTTATTTTCCAAAATTTTGAATTATTTCAAGTTCCATTAAATAGAAAGTCAATTGATACTGTTGTAAGTGGTTATGGATATCAGATGTTAGATTTTTGTAAAGGAAATAATTTATTTATTTTAAATGGTCGAGTAGAGCCAGACTATACAAATCCTAAAACTACATGTAGAAACGCAAGTGTTGTGGATTATTTTTTATCGACCTCATATGTTTTTAAGTATATTGATGAATTAGAAGTGCATGAATTTTGTGATTTATTTTCTGATGTTCATTGTGCTGTGTCATTAACTCTCAAATGTAAAAAAGATGTACAAACTTATAGTACTTATCATACAAATAAATATGTAAAAGAAATAAATACTGATACTATTACAAAGCTTTGGGACTCTGAAAAATCAGAGGTGTTTACAGAAAACTTAGATATTTTGAAAATTGCAGAAATTGAAAATAGAATAGACAATTTAGCTTTTAATGAAAATTTATCGGTAAATGATTTAAACGAAATTGTTTCAGATATTGGAAAACTTTTTGATGATAGCTCAGGAAAGTCTTTTGGAACAATGAAACCCTAAAGATATAAACATGTTAATAAAAATACCTACCCTTGGTTTGATACCTTTTGTTTAAATGCCAGAAATATTTATCACAAAACAAGAAAAGCGTACAATAGATACAAAACAGAACATTTTAGACAGCTTCTTAAAACAGTAAGTAAAAATTATAAAAAAAAGCAATGCATAACGCTCAGCAACGACATACTAATAAAGAATTGAAAAATTAAAGTCATTAAAAACAAATAACCCAAAAATGTACTGGAAAGTTATTAACCCTAAAGTAAAGGCGTCAAAAACAAATGCAAGTCTAGATGACTTCTTTGATTTTTTCTAAAAATTGAATTCTGATGATCTTGAAAATTGAAATGATTGTCCTGTCTTTGTCGAAAACAATGATATTTTAAATGAAGAAATTAACTCGAAAATTACTGAAGCTGAAATCCGTAAAGCTATTAAAACCCTTAAAATAATAAAGCTCCAGGTATTGACAATATAATAAATGTACAGATAGTATCATCATCCAATACCATGATTTCATTATATTGTAAATTGTTTAATGTTATTTTTGACACTGGGTTAATTCCAGAATCATGGACTATTGGTGTAATAAAACCAATTTATAAAAATAAAGGTAATCCTTCTCTACCTGAAAATTACAGGCCTATTTCACTTTTGAGCTGTTTTGGCAAACTTTTTACATGCATTTTGAATAACAGATTAAATATATATGCAGAAAAGGCAAAACTTATAAAAACATCTCAGGCAGGTTTCAGAAAATCTTACTCAACTAGTGATAACTTATTTATACTCAAAAGCCTAATAGATATAGTGCAGTCTAATAGTAAGAAACTTTATTGCTGTTTTATAGATTTTAAACAAGCGTTTGACTCTGTTTGGAGAAACGGTCTATGGTATAAATTACGAAAAGAAAAAAATAATGGAAAATATTTTAGTGTTATCTATAACTTGTATAGTAATATTAAGTCAAAAGTAGTAACAAGTGAAGGTTTTACTAACTTTTTTTATTGTAATGTTGGTGTTAGACAGGGCGAAAATTTGTCCCCGTTTTTATTTAGTATATTTTTAAATGACCTGGAAGACTATTTATGTGATAAAAATGTTAATGGATTTTGTAGAAATTGGAAGGTTGAAAATTTGCAAATGTACTTGAAAATATTTGTTCTTTTGTATGCAGATGATACTGTAATATTTGCAGAAACTGAAAAAGATTTACAAAATGCATTAAATACTTTCAAAACATATTGTGATCAATGGAAATTAAAAATAAATGTTGATAAAACAAAAGTACTTATATTTAGTAAAGGTAACATAAGACGAAACTTGAAATTTTATATTGGCAATAACCAAGTAGAAATTATTAAAGAATACAAGTACCTTGGCATTTATTTTACTAAAAGTGGGTCGTTTATTTCAACGAAGAAATACATAGCAGACCAAGGAAATAAAGCATTGTTTTCACTTTTGAAAAAAATTAAACATTTAAATTTACCATACGAATTACAGATTGATCTTTTTGATAAACTGGTAAAGCCAGTTTTACTTTATGGATGTGAAATCTGGGGGTTTGGAAATGTTGATATCATTGAAAAAGTTCATTTAAAGTTTTACAAATATATTTTTAAACTTAAGAAATCAACACCTTCATATATGGTATATGGTGAACTTGGAATTTTTCCAGTTCGTATTGATATATACCAAAGAGGATCGAAAATGTTAGAAATTTATTGTGTTCTTCATGTTTTTCAGGAGTATGGTACTGCCAGAGTTTCTTATGAGAAATGGCTGATTGAGTCAATTTGCCGAAATTTAAAAGATAATTTTAAACAGAAATGGCGTTCTGATATACAATTAACATCAATCACGAATATTTACAAAGGTATTAAAACTGAGTTTGGTGGAAGTGCTGATATCAAGATTTTATCATCTAGACGAAGCTTATCAATTATGCGTTTTTTTTACTAGAAATCATAGGCTACCTGTGGAAACAGGAAGATGGCAGGGTATACCTTCTTCTGAAAGAAAATGTTCCTTTTGTAATGATGATGTAGGTGACGAATTTCATTAATTGATCACATGTCAAAAGTTTTTTGAGGAAAGGAAACAATATTTAAAACGGTATTTTTATGTTAAAATATGATAAACAAGATCATCAAGGAAAGGTGGCGTTCAATGAACGCAGCCCCCATCCGACCCAGCAACAAGAGCCATTTTTTTCAAATTAGAGGAATTGTTTAGTAGTGAAAATAAAAGTTTACTGAATAAACTTGGTATTTTTTATCGAAATTATATCTAAAAATTTGTAACACTGATATGCCTGGATTGCTTGTTTACTTGAAACATATATTTATTTGCTATATGTATGTTTATTTGTAATGTTACATGTATGATTTGGATATGTTTGTCATTCTCTATTTACATAGCACTTGTTAATATGTCGCCATTATTCACTGTAATTATTATAAAACGATGCTTATGTTGTTTACTTGATGTAAACCTAAGATGGAAATAAAACGTTTGAAAGGAGAAGCTTCTGTCGTGAAAAGTACAACTTAATCACCTGCCAAATAGCCTGTTCTGCCAGTGTCGGATATATTTAAGATATTTAACAAACTTGGGCGCATTGATTTTGCAATATTGCGAGCATCAGTTTGGACCGGTTTTTTGACGCCAGCTACTGTCAACACATCGTATGATATTGTCCAAACTGCAAAGATAGAATAATATTTGGAATATATATAGATTATGTTTCCCTTATAGTGAAAATATGTAAATTCTCTTGAGCAGAGATTTACAAGTCACGATAATCCTTCCTTATAGCATACATGTTAATATTTCTTTATGTGCATTTTTTGAAGTCAGAGTGTCCTGGTATACTACGGTAAAACAATCTTTCATAGAAAATAAAGTAAACAAAAAGGTGTTGATAAAAAGCATAATTATGATCCTTCTATATCAGTTTTGTTCGGGAAAAACAATATATGATCCGTGCAAATTAGTGGCGGTCAGGAAAAAACAAGCAAATAATCCAAATGTCGATCGATAAAAACAAGCAAATAATACAAATGTCGATCGAGAGGAGAAACAAGCAAATGATCCAAATGTCGATCGAGAAAAACGATCACTTGCAGTGTCGATCCGGAAAAATAAGGACATTTATATAACTGTCGATCGGGAAAATATACAAACGATAAATCAATATTTAAACAAGCTGTTGATCTATCGGTATTAGTGCAACGTTGTGTGATCTTCACGTCTGCTCAATTGTTATAATATTGATAATGTATTAAATTGCTTACCCCTGCACAAAAATGAGGATATATAATGGCCTATGAATAAGTTTTTGTAACATCATCTCGTAGTCATGACCGACCTCGACATCAAATCTTGGAAATGTAGGCGAAATCTTGGTCATCTACTGGTCATGGGGAATGTTCGTACCAAGTAACATAAACCATTTACATATTCCTTCTTGGCAAGGAACATACGGGCCGACTCCATCAAAACTTCCACCCATTATTATGTTGCATGTAATATAGGTGGCATGGACATTTATCATTTATTCGGCTAGATGTTTGATATACATTTACATTTTGGTAACCATAAACATGCTACTTGGATCAAAATCTCACTCACTTCCTCACAAAGTCACATATTCACTCAACAACTCACTCACTTCCTCACAAATTCACATATTCACTCAACAACTCACTCACTTCCTCACAAATTTACATATTCACTCAACAACTCACTCATTTCCTCACAAATTCACATATTCACTAAACAACTCACTCACTTCCTCACAAATTCACATATCCACGTGCTCATCCACTCATATGTTCAAGCACTCTCTCAAACACCACTCATCCACTCATTTCCAGGTATATATATTTTGTTTTAAAAAATGTAAATTATAGAAAAATTCACTTCTGGCAGTGGCAGTGTGTATTAGATATTACTGCCCTATGGCACCACACTCTGGGGTCCAACTTCCCTGAGATTCAGTCGTTGATGCTTATTCATAGCATATGCGCTATTCCGTATTAGTTCATGGTTTTGATATTTTAAAATGTTTGTGTTCAAGATGGCGATCGATATTTAGATACTTAGATCACTGTGCAATTAAATAATTGTACTCCGTGTCATTTAAATTCATATGTAGCAGTAATTAAAAAGATATTGCTTACTAGTAAATGCTTTATGAATTTTACCACTTTAAATATTACAAAATTGTGAATTTATAACAAACTTCTTCAATTGTAAATGTACATGTACATGTATTTCTAAAAAAAAATGTTGTCAATAGCATTCTGTTCTGTCAGTCATTTACAATTTACATGATAAGTTTTGGTGTCATATTGGACAACAAATTAAAAATTGATGGCAATGTAATAAATGCATTAAATATAATCTCATTACATCTTATTTTCAAACAATTCAATTTCTTTTTTAATTACTTGTAAAAAGTTAGTTAGAAGTAACATTTATCAGAGAAAAGGTGCGTGAGAGGTACTGCTGTTAATTTATTGTAATTTTATTTCACAATTTACGATATTTCTAAATATTTGGACCACATGGCATCGCTTGAGGAAATTAGATGATGCGATGCATCGGAAATTATGATCACAGCAAAATTACATGAAAACTGCATACTCGGTTTGATTGAGTCTGCACATGAGAGATAATGAAAGTGTGCAACATCCCTCACGCCCCCTAGCACCGGATTGAGCAGTTTTCAATTTTCAACACTTGAATTTTGGAATCAATGATCTTGAAGGAACAGTAAAATATCACAACACTGAAGTGAATTTCGGGGCAACTTTTTACGGCTGCCACACGGCGTTTGACCTCGGTTGTACTGTAAAATACAAAAATCTGGAAAAAGGGTGATCCCTCGGAAGCATAAATCACAACAAAAAATAGATAAATACAGTATCCCTAAAGAAAGCCCAACACGGCAAAATTGAAAATGTTGCAGGCTCGGTTTGATTGAGCCTGTTCATGGACGGTACTGGAAAGTGCAAGTTACCGTCCACGCCCCCTAGCACCGGCTTAAGCAGAATTCAACATTTAAACATGAAATAGTAGAATTTTGAATTTAGAAACATCCGCAGATGTGTTCATACGGCGGTTATCATGGAACCTTCAATGTGACACTTCCGTGCCATTCCATGAAAAGCGGCGTATGGTCCCCAAGTAATAAAAAGCGTGTGCCCTAAACGAGAAAACAATGGGCGGAACTAAATAAAATGGAATTTTGAAAGGGAATCAGAGGTTATGAAGCCTGCGTATCACAGACAAGACGTCAAAAGACAAATTTAAAAAGCAGGCGACATATCCTAGGGGTGATTCAACATTATTCAAGTAGGAATATTGGAACCACCCAACTAGAAAATGCCGAAAAGTTGAAACTAAAAATACTACAAGCACAACAATAATGTCGTGCTGAACGATCTTCAAGGATCGAAAATATAACATCATTGATTAAATGTACGGGGAGACTTTTTACAGCCGCCACACGGCACAAATAACACGGATGTAATCATAAAAGTCGAAATTAATGAAATTTCAGAAACAAAATATCGCTTGTAAAATTAATTAAATTTTAGAAACAAAATATTGTTTGTAAAACAGTTTACATCTGCACGGAATGACCATGATCACTCCATCAGTAAATGCCGTTAAAATCACGTATTTTTGTTGCCATCTCGGAAAAAATCTGTGGTTCTGAAATCTTTATGGTTTTCACGTTTGTCAGATATCAATCATGTTATTTTAAGAAAGTAACTGCAGCTATTAGTGAATTTAAAGTATTCTTAAATGCACATTTATGTGTCGCAAATACTTATTTTATTGTGGCCACATTGGACGCCATCTTCATACTAAAAACGAAATGACACGAGTGAAATGAAATGTAAACGAAAATGTACAGCACGAGACATATTGAGCGGTTATTTGATATATTTAATAATTTAATTATCTGTACTGTATGTCGGGTATAAGAATAAAGCATGCCCGTTAACTGGTTTAATTTTATTATGTTGACAGGGAAATGGATGATGATTAAAAATCATAATCAGATGCCCATGCAGTGGTATATTTATTCTGGGGTTTCATATCCGGACGACAGGGAAATTATTTTTATTTTTGCCTATGATACAAAAGAGAAAGAACATCAAACTACTTGGCAATCTGATTTATACACCCCTACACCCCCTCGTACAAATCAGAAAGTCTCGTGTTTCGATGCTCTTTTTATTAAATGTTACTTAATGAAAAATATAGAAATATGTAAAACTCAGATTTTCACCAGATCCTGCGATATAAGGATCTGGATTTTAATGTGACTGAAAAAAAAATGTCACCCAACCACTACAATTATCGGCGCACCAGCAAAGCTTAACAGCCCAGGTGAATGGTGACTGAACAATCAGTTTATATTTTGCAAAACGATTCTTTTCAATTTCATCATTTTCTTCGGATTATCAATAAATAAATCACGTGACTAAAGGAAATTTCTGTAAATATCCATTGGCATATAACAGAAATGTTCAAATTATAAAAATCGTAGGGTAGTCTTTTGTATATTTTAGGCAGTTTTATATTTTACCCTAAACATTTTCCAAAACCAACTGTTGATCGATCACCATTAAAATGGTCAATCTTTTTAATTACCTCAACTTGACAATACAAAATAGCACTATGTCACTTTAAATAATTTGTTATCGAATGTATTATTACACTCTATTCACACAAAATATGTTTACGTACATATCTCACTTTAAAGCCTCTTTTCTATGATACATATAAATGAATATAAAAATATAATAAAAAGCAAAATGCAATCCTTAGATAAAACAATATAAAATTAATATCGTCTGCTATTGTTACATGTATCCGACCTAATACATTTTACCTACTTCATAACTTATTTTTACATGATATTACGTAAAAATATCATTAAAATTCATTTTTATGAATGAATTTTTAGACCCCAAAGTACGGTTAATGCGTAACGGACTTTAGGGTAGTACCCCCAAAGTACGTGACGCGTAATGCGTTGGACCCCGAAGTATGGTGTTACACCGCATGTTTATAAAGTCGCTTTTGAGGTTATAATTTTTGTTTATCTTCGAGTAAAGTTATTCTCCTGGATTATAGAACAGAACAGACATTTTATTTTAGACTTGTATATAGTACATCGCCATGCAAATAAACAATTATCATGTCACGTGATCGTGATAACACGAAATACAATATGATACTTAATCAGGTAAAATTAAATACATTTGTTTACAAAGACAATGTTAAGATATGTTATAAGTCTCGAAATTTTTTCTCAAACATACAGTACTAGAAATCCAACTGGCTACCTCACAGGATATTGTATATCATGTTCTAACAATCCAACTGATGACTATAAATAAGATAAAGAGATATCTGGTATGTTATATGGCGTGTATAAACGATATTTTACAATATAACCCTCGTTTATATACTCGGTTAATAAGATACTAAGTCGTAAGACCTGTAAGACATCTTTGTGACCGAAACTATATTTATTGTCGTAAACAAAATTCCTTTTCGGTCCGAAAACATCAAAACAATATAGGGCACCTTATGCAATATTATATCATTTTGTCTGAAAATCTTTTCTATGGCGATGTGAAGCAACTTGGTTCTATGTATGTGACTGCAATCAGCAATTTATAGTATGTGTTACTTTCCTTTCTTTACTTTGTTATTTAATGTTGCATTTATGTTCACCCATACTATATATGAACAATATCATAAAACTGCCAATCTATGTAGAATTATAAGAGACAAGAAAATCGTTCTCATGAGAAACGTCTTGTCCTATTGTAAAATTAGATACATGTGTACATTTTCATGAATCTGGATGCGTGCTGCTTTAAGATATATTGTGATCAAATTTGATAATTGAAAAAGGCACCACATTAACTTGACCAACAATACGTAATGTAGCCTCCCTAATATTGTTTATGCATTATTTTTCATATAAAAAAAAACAATTCAGCAAGATTTTCCTATGTTTCAATGAATTTTTGCAATAAAAGAATTTCACATAAAGATGAGCATAGTAAATCTTAAATTAATATGTAACATGTTATTTCTATATTGAAGAATATCACAGCAGGTTTTTGCTAGTTATCTTGTCATATGACTGTCCTGGTGGCCAAATAGGCACATAAACTTTTAATGTTTTGCTATTATACGAGTATACAATTCAAAGATAAAAAATGAATGAGAAAATTATAACAATGGTTTCCTTATTGTGTCTTATATAGAACATTCAATTATTACTTGCAATTCAGTTGCAATACCATCTCGACAAAATGTACATATCCGTTTATTGTCCTACTTTTATTTCTGTATTGGTCGATTAAAGCTGACACTTGGTATTATGGTACATGGTGATTATAAAAAGTCAGTGGCCTTTGGTTAATCACCTATCCCAATTTATTATGAAGAAATAATTATTGCTTTTGACTTACACTCCTCGCTCATATGCGGGGCCGTTGGCAGTTTAGCAAATATAGATATTGCAGATAAATGTTTGTAAACAATAGAGTGATTCAAATGACGGGTAACGTAAGGTAGACTTACCTATAAACACGGTCAGAGTTAATATCACTAAAACACACATTGTTCTCCAATACGTTCGAACCCGAAGCTGTAGAACAGATACACATTTCTGTATCATATCTTATAAACTTTAACTATCTTAGCTGAAAATAGAATTTTTAAGATTTAAATCTTCAATCAAAGACGTTCTTATATGTTTTAACTAAAATATTAATGCCTATCCTTGTACCATTTTAGACTCTCTAAACACTTCCTTTTCATAAGCATAACGAGTATGTCCTTTTTTCATTTATTAAATCCTTTTTATCAAAAGATTTATTTCAGTACTGTTATGAATTTCTTAAAACAATGTTTTGACTTAAAAAAAACAACGTTTTGCACATCTGGTCTGCTTTTATTCATTGCTCTATTGCGTTGACGTAAGCATTATACATGTATTAGACGTGTCAGACGTAGTGTTTTCTACGACTGGAAAATTGAGCGAGTTTGGAAATTAAGGCCTACCGCAAGGCAGTCTGATGGTTTCAAGCTAGCTAATGGTTCAGACAATCAAGATATGAGTTACCCTATTTGCAAGTATATATAATAAACATGTAGACAATTTATTTATGTGTTACTGTATCAATAATCCCTTTATATGTAATATACATTCCGTAAAAAAAAGAGAAAAAAATATTCAAACTTACTTTATGAGCAAATAAATTTCCGATTTATTTTCCTTGATGATATAAAAGCACTAATTTTGATGGCATTTTGTGTACTTCAAGCTCTCAATAATTGACCAAATGTCATTAACACAGAAAATGGTTTACTTTTAAGTTAAACACACGTTTTCAGCAAATGAATGGTTTTGCTTCACATCCGATTCAATCTGTTGACAGAGAAATTGTTAAACAAGTTCATTTAATCGACAATATCAATGATATTGACTCGCCCCATATAATAACTTAGGCCAATAAAATTAGTTGCCTAGTTTACGTTTACCAACCTGCTCCAGATATTTATTGTTTGTGAGGAAACTAGAAATATGATAACTGTCCTATTCAAATAAATCACTTAATTTTACAACACATTCTCGATATGATAGGTACCTTTATGGCGTTTATGTTCTTAAATATAATAAAACTGTTATGAACAATCTTAACTATAATAATAAATCAGATAATTGTTCTTCAAACCTTTACTTTGAGCGGTTTATGGACTGTGAAGGGAAACAAAACCTTATTCAAATATTGGTTCGAATGTTGAGTTTTAAAAATAGTTTGCAGGTTTTCTGTGAACAATTACATGTAGATAATCGATAAAGCTATTTATCCAGGGTGTTTTATTTGTTTCTCACAAGTAACACATGTTTTATTCAAATCTGTAGGAGTTCAGAATGTGAAAGTTTTCTAAAATGCATCCTGTAAAAGCTTCGTTAGTTCTCAACACTGTAAAGCATTCAATTCAATGAAACAGTAATTCACTCAATAACAAGCACACAACATCTGCCGTTCCTTATTTTACTTCAGAAATACAAACAGCTTCTTAGATGGACGAATTAGTTTTGTTTCTGTATTAATTTTTCTTTATTCCCATTATGTGTCCGACTTATTATTTGTGACAAGGGATAGCACAAATTAACATTTTGCTCATAAAGAACAATTTATCTAATTTAACATAAAAGTGACTAGTCATACGAAACAGAAGCAGATTCGAAGTAACGAATGATGAGATAGAAAGATGTTTTATATACATCATTTCAGACTTTGACAGGCATTTCAAGTAGATATTAGAGATTATTTTCAGCCACCATATTGAGACGATGTTCAAGATGACCATTTTACCTCGTGCCTCTGTTACTCATTTAAGAAAGGTGAAACATCATACTCGATATATACAGAGATTGTAGGTTTATATCCTACCATTGTTCATATTCTCTTCGGCTTCCGCAATCCAGATACTTGTACGGTAACTGGGCACTTTTAGGTTTGACAAACTGTTACTAAACTTAACCCTTGCTAGACTGCTCATTCTGTAATATGAAACTGTAGATGATACTAAGCTGCTATAATTGTGTGGTCATGTTTAATTTGCTTATCTTAATATGTTTAATGAATTGATGTCCTTCTAAATTAAGTAATTTCCATAATCAAGCTGTTAGAAAAGACAATTTGTTTACATTAACTGAACAAAACGTCGATGCATCGTTAGTATCAGCATAAACCAAGTTTAGTTCAGTACTGTCGTAATACGTTCTTTACTATATGTCCATTACTTTTGCAACCGTGACACATCATTGTTTGATAAAGAAATAACCACTGTACTTGTACATGTAAAATACAATAAGCCTCAAAAAACTGTTATGAATTGGTATCATTAATAAGCAATCACTTTGTTGGATATGAAATCAAACACGCGAACATCCGGTGTAGCATTAATTCTGTATTGTCGTCTGCTAATTGAAAGGAAGATATTATGTGTGGAAATAATGATCCATTGTTGTCTGTTATATTTCATTTAGTAAATTAATTCCTTCATTCATTTTCTTTTTCAAAATACATGATATATACATAAAAAAGTAAAATCATGCAATCTTTGGTGAAATGAACGCTCGCTGCATTTACTGACGACATTTTGGCTCCGTTTTTAAAACTCTGTCTCAATATGGACAATCATGTAGTTCTAATTAAAAATCCATATAAAAATATATAATCAGATTAAAAAAGGTTGATACTTTTACTGGCGTTTTGTTTAAATCATTGTTTAAAGCATTTTAATGATAGATATGTAACATAAACAATGATTTAATGTAAGTACAAAATGTATTCATTTTTATGGATCCATTTAGTTAATAACCATATTTTGAAGGAAGAGAAGATTTTGAACGAGGATAACTTATAATAATTTATTTTTGCGCATTAAGATACTTCCGAAAGTTGAAACAAAACAAACCTAGTTACCAAAATGTCTTTCTTTTCATATACTGAACGATTCTGTATTTATTGTATTTGCATTTAGTTATAGACCTTTTTACGACGCAGCCCGATGCTATGCAGAATCAACAGGGTGAAGAATTTTCTCGCGCATGCTCAATCTGCATAGACGGTCAAAATAAAATAGACAATTCCACTTAAGGTATTATATCATATAAACTTGCATATCTTTTAACAAGATCTTTACAGCGTTCTGGTTAAGGTTGACATAAATGAGATATAGTATATAGAAATGATGAGGAATATATTTTCAGGATCGCCACTCGACTTCCATTATATGTACTTATCTTTATATTTACTTTATTTGAAAAACATTACTAAAATATTATGCCTGTGAGACTTCATACATGTCTGTTTTCAATACTTTCTTACATTTAAATAGATCTACTTAATACTTTCGTTCCAAATTACATCAAAATATTTCTTTGGTAAAAATCTTTTCTTTTTTTTCAAAATTCAAAAAATAAATGAAAAATGGCTTTGACTATATTACATTGTCACTTACTTTTGAATAGTAATAGTTTGAAAACTTTACCTCTGAGACAAAAGATTAGTGTTTTTATTTAACATTTTAATGCCAAATTTAAATCGCTTATTGTGACCAACATGTGGATTGAAATGCTTTTATCAGTCAAAGTACTACTTTGTTGGAATTTTGCTACTTTTATGACAAATTGTTTCGCTGCTTGTTCAGCAATCAAGCATTAACATTCTCTAAAAACATAATTTAAACATTATAGATTTCATGTTTGTCCTTTCTAAAGAATTTAAAAATGTATTTCTTTCCGGGGCATAATGTGCCATTTACAACAGTGAGGTTATTTTACACGTGTGCGATATAAAGACATCCGTAATTGTAATTTCATTGTAAATAGAAAGCAACAAAAAATGTGATTAAATATTAAAGTTAAAAAAAAAGAAACAGAAATTAAACGAGATTTATTAATACGATGGAGTATCAAGCCTTGAATAATTTTGTTGTAGTTGTGACCTACCCTAGCTAATTTAACCATGTATCATCTAAGTATTTTATCTAGATAGCTGTAGGAAATATCTAACAATAATTTATCAACATTCCATCTTCATGCTTTTCAATTATTGTATCATCAGATATTTATGTATACTGATCATTTACTGATTATAATAAATAGACTTAATACATATCTAAAATCTAATGTTAAGTTTATTTTCAATACGATTAAAATGTGCTTACTGCTAAATTTCAACGGCAAAGTTATGACGTAATTTATACATAATAAAATCATCTTTTGATTACATGGGTCACCATAAATATCGTTTTATCACAATTTCAATATGAACATGAAACATGTCCTTTAGTAAGAAGTTATTTGATCACTCAGGTAAGTTGGTGTGTATGGAAATCGTTGGATTTACATGTACATTAATGGTTCGGCCGTGGGTATCCGCAAATGTGGAATCATTTGTCAACTTAAAAGTATTACAAATTCACTAATCCAATCAAAAATATTTACAGTAGAAGGACCTGTATCATTAATTAACGTGGGCCTTGTTTGTCACGTACAAATCTCGCGATGATAAAGGGAGATTAAGTATCTAACGGTGCTATGTACTTCCCTTCTTATTACCTAATGTAAATAGCACTTACTGTTAAATAAAATGAGATAAAGTTAACAAACAGTAAAGTGGTACCTCCAAATAACTATAAGTGTACCAATTGCCAAAATGCAGCAGAAGCAATAGATGACTCAGGTAAATACGAAAGACCTGTGGGGACATTCCAACTTCATGAATTCCCAATTACAGCTTCATGAATGCTCGATTTCAACTTCACGAATTCACGATTTCAACTTCATGATTTTAACTTCACGAATTCACGATATCAACTTCATGAATTCACGATTACAACTTCACAAATTCACGATTTCAACTTCATGAAGTTGAAATCGTGAATTCATGAAGTTGAAATCGTGCATTCGCGAAGTTAAAATCGTGAATTCACGAAGTTGAATTCGTGAAGTTTAAATCATGAATTCATGAAGTTGAAATCGAAAATTCATGAAGTTGAAATCGTGAATTCACAAAGTTGAAATCGTGAATTCACGAAGTTGAATTCGTGAAGTTGAAATCGTGAATTCATGTAGTTGAAATCGCGAATTCGCGAACTTGGAATCGTATATTCATGAAGTTGAAATCTTTAATTCTCGAAGTTGAAGTCGTGAATTCTCGAAGCTGAAATCGTGAATTCATACAGATGAAATCTGGAATTCATGAAGTTCAAATGGCCCTACCAGTCTTTCGTAGGTAACATAACATAACATAACATACGTTTTATTGTAGTTAGAGGCCTCCGGCCCACGATACACATAATATTGTACATTTTTTTATAATAGTTCATTATTTACAAAATAAATGATGCATCAACAATATATAATTCATATACATAAAATATTATTCGTGATCAATACATAAGCGGTAATTATTTACGAATAAGTGAGTAACAAGAGTATTATTATCAACATTAACAATGCTGAATTTAAGAATGTGTTTTAAGGCACGGCAAAGGAACAACTTATTCGTGTTCTTTAAATACTGTTTCACTGTATAAATTTGTTATGCATTTAAACATCATCTAGTTCATATTATCGGTTCCAGTTAGTTAAATTAGGATGTTCCAACATTTTTAATAAACATATTTCTAGTTTCCAAAGCTTTGTATATATAGTTTGCAAGAGCGAAAATGCCCAATTCATCGTCACATGACACATAATTGAATAAAATAAGTTAATGTTTGGTTCACAGTTAAGCCAAGTTTGAATAAAACATTGTGTTCTCAGTTCATCATATAATTTACATACGAGCAAACATGTGATACTCATCCTCAACATAATGAGCATGGTTTATTTAGACAAAATGGACAATATCTGAATTGTCGGTCAATATTTTGGTGGCGTCCTTTTTCAATCATTAAATTGTGACCAGAGCATCTAAAGTTCGCCAATTGTCTTTTCAATTTAAATGGCAGATGTATTGACAGATATCTCTCTGTATCTAGATGTGATTTAAAGTGCTTATAATAATTGGCTTTGGGTGAGTTTTCTTCTTGCGAGAGGATATTTAGCGTAGCTCGATCGTTGACTCTATCAACCAGTAATGCCATAAAGTTTGTATGATTTCCAATTTCTTGAGCAATCCACGCATATCCAAACCATATTCAAACAAAACATCCTTAATACAGGTTACCCATGTTTTCCTAACCGGCCTCGTCTAGTCTGCGTAGCATTAAATAACATTGTCTTGGATAACGCCTCATTTGGCATTTGTAATAGTTTAGTCCAGTATTTTACACATTTGGTTATATAATGTACTGAAATTGGAGCCCTGCCACATTCGCGGAGCGGGAAAAAGTTAGCTACATTCTGGTTTAGACCACAAATACGTCTGCAAAAGTTCTGTGTGCACTTTCTCAATACTGGCTGAATACTGATAGCCCCAAATTTCTGCACCATAACACAAAATCGGTCGGACTATCGTGTCAAATAATTTAAAAGCGTCTTTAGGGCTAAAGGTACCAAAGTATCGTTGCTGGCTCAGAATACAATACACTGCTTTAGAAAGCTTGTTTAGCAAAGAGTAGTTCGCGTGAGAGACCAACACAGCTTAGGAGTGAAATATATGTCCCAAATATTTATAGTATGATACCACTTTAATTTGATGCCAATTAAAGTACCAGCGTTCGTAGTTACGCAATGGGCCACCGTTTCGAAAAACCATGACTTTAGATTTATCGGTGTTTAATTGTAGTCCACTATTATTGCAAAACGTTTCTATGGTATTTATATGTCTTTGTAAGTTTATAGCTGTATCTGCAAATGTATAGAAACGTCATCGGCAAAAAGAAGAGCATACAACTGGCTGTATCTTCGGATAAAAATATTCCCATGAGTAGAACCGGATCTCAAATATTTTACGAGATCATTAACGTACATTGCAAATATTTTCGGAGACGTAGAGCAGCCCTGTTTGGTTCCATGTCACAATTAAAGAAGTCAGTGAGTCCACCATTTTGTTGCGAGTTACCTTCACCTGGGACAGAATTCACTTTAACACAGTATTTAAAGTTTTTCGTATATGGATTGAAAGATAGTCATAAATTTACCATTAACTCCATATCTTCGTAAACCAAGACAATAACAGATGATGTAGGCAGCTGTCGAAAGCTTTACGGAAATCTACGTAAAACACGTAGATTCTACCCCTTTTTACTGATAGATACTTTTTGAATAATAGACTGTAGATTAAACAAGTTGTCAATAGTTGAATACCCTTTTTCGAAATCCTGCCTGTGATTCATCAATGACGTCATTATCGTCACAACCATGTATTTAGTCTTTTTGACAAAATATTTACAAATATCTTGCTTATGCAATTTGAGAGGGCTATAGCGCGATAATTATTAGGGTCGTACAGTGATCCTTTTTTGTGAATTGGTGAAATTATGTTTTCGCTCCATGAATTAGGAAAATGTCCACTATCGAAATATTTCATTGAATAAGCCAACCAAATATTCTGCCACTATATTGGCAGTGCTTTTAAACATTTCGCAACATATGCCATCTACTCCAGGAGCGCTTTTAGATTTCAATGAAGAAATGCCTTAACACATAATTTCCTCCTCTTTGTAATTGGAGTATTTAAGTAAACTCGCATCTCTCTCTCTCTCAACAAAGATTATTGATTGTGGTGGGCTTGAAGTCCTTAATATATCAGCGCTATCTTGTGTTGTTGAATAAATTGCGAAAATAAGTAAACCATATCGTCCCGTTTATATAATTCGTAACGCTTTTATTATCGCGTTTTGCCCTTTTCAGTGTTTCCCAGAATTGTTTTGGATCGTTACTACTCGCAATAAGGTTTTCGCGTCTTTCCTTTTCGCATTGTTTTCGTTTCATTTTGCAGGTATTTTTAAATTCATTTCGTTTCGCAACATAATGTTCGAAGTCGACTGATGCACTAGTGTACCGAAATGTTCGTAAGCATTTATACTTTTCGCTTTTTAGCTTGTTGCAGGTACTATCCCACCATTCAGGCTGAATATCACTATTGCGCGGTGCCCGGCATCTTAAACTTTTCATGCACGCACCTGCGCTTTTATACAATGCCATAAAATCCGATAACTTACTTAATATGTTTTCTCTAGTGCACGTTCCAATAAAATCTGAATATAATCTAGTAAATGTTTGTAGAAAGGCTTCTCGCAGATCATTCTTCCATTTATACTGGTAAACTGTTTTCACTTTATTATCACAACTGCGGCTCTTCTTCAAGAGCAAGGCTAAGTGTACAATAATAGTGGGAAGTGATCTGAAAAGTCATCAGTTCCGACGCCGAAATCCGTTACAAAATCGAATATAGCCGTTGACGCTATGGAAATAATCCACCGTACTTAGTCCGTTATTTGCCGTGCACGTGATTTCACCTTTAGTATCTTGAAATAATCGGCCATTTATTTTTGCATTTAGAATATGCATATCTAAGGTGCAACACATTTCTATTAATGACTTACCAAACTTATTTATAGTACTGTCTTTATTGTTTTTATGCATTTCAAACGTATTTGCAGGGTAATCAGTTTCTCCGAATATGAAGTCTACTTCGTCATGAGGTATATAGTCTTTCAAATCACCAATTCGGGCATTAAGATCGCCGCGACCATATAGTTAGCAGCGGGGTGATCCGTCATGATATTCCTATATTGTTACTTAGAAGTTCAATTGCCATCTGTGTCGACTGATTCGTAAATAGGAGATCTCTCCGGTGAAACATAAGCGAATATGATGATTAGATCTTTATCCATATGCCCAAGCGATCTCAAACGAAGAACAACACAGTTTTCGAAATGACTGTTATAAATCTCTCCACATAATTACTCAACCATTCTTTTATATAAACAGTAACCCCTCCAGACCCTCTTTTATTTTTACTTTTTCTAATATTGATATATGCCATAATATACCTGGAATTATAAAATGTTCGTCTGCACGAGTCCATGTTTCGCATAATGCCAAGATATCGTATTTTGAGCAAAAATTAAAAAAGTCACGTCTCTATCATATTTATTAATCCTTGTATATTAAGAGAACATAATTTCACATTTAAAACATCTCGCTATTTACAGTTGTGTATCGTGGGTCTTGGCCACTCTGCTATTTTGCTAGCCTGCACGGGTTTCTCTTTCAATTGGGTCAATACGTACGACTCTCCATCAACTATGAGTTTATCATATTTGAAAAAGGCGCTCTTTCCATCTTCATAACATTGCTTTAGAAAAGGATATAGACCTGTGCGGGCCTTTGCTACCCTTTCAAGGCAGGTCTTCAACGATTCTTCCTCGCACAATTTCATGTTTGCGTTTTTCCTTGTAAGCATTTAGAACTTTATCACGATCCGATTGTCGCGTAAACTTAACTAGCACGGCTCTCTCAGCTCGTCCGGAAGTTTTAAAGGCAGCATTTATATCTAATGAGTCTCCGTCTAAAAAAAAACCAAAATTATTTGTTAAATGTTGACGAACGCTTAATTTCTACTTGATCCGGTTGAATATTGTCAATTATTTTCGATTCCGTGGAAATTTCAAATTTGTTTTTTTCCGGATATGCATTTCCAATTTTTCGTTGTTTAAGTTCGAGTTTCGAGTTTTGATCTTTAACAGTTTTTAAGTCATTGGACAAAGACTCAACTTTACTTGAAAGAATGAAGACATTTTCCGCTTTTTTATTTGACTATTCTCGAGTTTTATTTCTTCGAACCGATTTTTCTAACGTATCAAATCTTCTGTTGATTTGTCTTAATTCTGATCTGATATCTAGTAAATAGACGTCACGTTCAAGTTTTCATCATTTTTCTGATTGGGATGACTGTGAAGATACCGATGTTCCATCTGCAGTAGATGTTTTCTGTTGCGTAGCGTCTGGTTGTAGCCAAGGTACGAGAGACGCTTGACCAGAACTACGCGTAGAATACATATGCCCGGCATCATCTGTTACGCTACTCTGCGACAGGTCGAACTCGTTTGTCGGTGTCGGTGGATGGGAAGAAGCAATGGATGATCGCCCACCACGAAATGACCAGCGTTTAACTATTTCGAAATTGTAACAGGGAACTTTGAAAAATAAAAATGGTAGCAATTTTACGCTTAATAGGTCATTTAATTGGGGATAACTGGGGATAAGAAATGTGTTCTGAGACTTTGTGTGTTGAAAAATAATTAAAGCATAAATAGATAAAGCACTGCATTTATTATAGCTACATTTTATAGTAAGTACATATACTATATACATGTATAAACTAATTTCGCAATGTACAACATAAGCGCAAAATAATGATTCTCGCTTCAACTTATAACTATAGTTTCAATAAGCTCTACACTTACAGATTTCAAAATTAATAACTTAGCACTTGGTACTGATACATGTAACTGAAACTTTCTCTTTTGGTGATAATTTGTCATACGGGAACTGAGCAATTACATATGTTATTAAATGAAAATGCATGCACATAGATAATAATAAATAATGTAAATGACAGTGACATTTACAAATTATTAATTACAATGTCAATTAATTTATTTCCACGCATTTTATCTATGGCATGACAATAAATGTCGAGAAAAAAATATTAGTGCGTAAATATATGCATGTGTGAGCGTGCGTGTACGTGGGTGTCTTTAACATATATTTGAATTGAGTTACATTTTATTGTTTGAACAAGTCCTGATAATTTTTTTTTCAAAATCTTAACTGATTCGTTTTTATCAATTTAAACATTTTAACACCAATGGGCTAAACAATCAAGAGTCGTGTCCTTGTTTGGGCTACTACCCGAGTCCGCATCTAGCCATGTCACATCTTGTTCACTTGCGTTTAAAATGGATCTCGACTTTTCTTCGAAAGAATTATCAGCTCTTTGTGAACTTAGATACTTCTTGTTGTTAAAGTTTTTGTGGACTTCTGACGACATATGTGACTGCTGCTCGGCAACTGCACTTCTGTTTAGTTCATTCTCGTCCAGGCGAGATCTTGTCACGTGACTTTGAGCGACAGCGGGCATACTAGGAACGTAAGCTGATGAAATATTTGGTGACACAAAATGAAACATGTCAAAGACTGGTACATGTGTGTGCTGTAACATAGTGTTAGATAAACTCGTATAATCATATTCCGGACCTGTTCGTGTAGGCGTTGAGAAGAACGCTGTAGCAGAAGTCATGTTTGTCTCATAACGGCATGTTGTCGTCTGTTCGTGATTGTAGTTATAGATATTATCGTGTGCCAATGGTCTTGAAATATTGTTCAACATGCAAGGACTTGAAGATCTGAAATAATATAATAAATACCAATAATTACATTCCCTATAAAAAGACATTATATGCTTTGCACGACTTTGGGGTGGCTAACGCTCATAGTTATAGAAACGGCTATAATTCTTCTTATATGCAAATAATGTCAAATTATATCATCAATATACAGCTTGAAAAGTAAGCAGTACAACGTAGATGATTTAAAAGTACGTAAGATAACTTTTTCAGCTCATTTTATGTCATTTAATTACAAAAACAATATTGAAGAACATCGCAAAATGCAGCCAACCAATAACTGTATTCAATTTTCTAATGTAAACATTTTTAATTTGGAACAAGTCGATTTTTTTGTTTCCATCCCTATGGGTTGAATTGTAGAAACAAATAAATCCAAGACTTGCTTTATGTTACTTACACAGAATTTAAATCTGCTGTAGAATCATCTCTTGGAAGTCGTGTCTCTATAGGACTCGGCACTTGACAAGCAGACGACAATGCCGGAAGTTTTGGCGTTCCGAACATAATGCCACTATTACGATCGTCCTTACTCTGAAAGATTTGTTTGCGCATCCAGGCCATGTGATCTGCTTGACGCTGTCGTTTGACCTTTGATCTTCTATTTTGGAACCAAATCTGTAATACAAAATAAAGGTTTGTTGTACTGTTGTTGAATGGTGATGACCATCTATAGGTCAGAATTACTGCCCTGGTATGTAATTCTGATAATGTCTTAGTTCGTTACAATTCGTTCTTCATTGACTTATGTGAATCAAATAAAGTCAATATGATTGATAAATCAAATCAAATCATTTGATTGCTTTTAAGAGGTCAACTCAGTTGATTGGGAGGTCAGTCCAAAACATTTAAAAATTATATTACTCTATTAAAATGTTGAACGAACTTTAACTAATATATATTTACAACATATCGGGCAGTGAACTTATCTGTGCTGCTTATGGATATTTGTTTGTTTTGCATGTAAGATTGAAATATATTTCACTGAGTGAACAATAGATGCAATATTTTCACGAGTGGCGTAGCGAAAGTAGAATAGCTGGTGTTCACGAATGAAATATGGTTCAATCTTATATGTAAAACAAATACATTTTCTTTTTATTTCATGCTTAAGTGATTTTAAGTATATTTTACTGATTTTGCCACGTAACGTCGCGCATCCTCTTTATGACGTCATTACAGCATGACGTCATATCAAAAATTTTAAATAATTATATAGAGGATATTTGTTTAGTTCAGTGTAAGATCGTATTATATTTCACCGAGTGAGCACCAAAATGTATATTTCACGAGTGGCGCGGTCACGAGTGAAATATGAACTTTTGGTGTTCACAAGGTGAAATATATTTCGATCTTACACTAAAGTAAACGAATTTTCTTTTTATTGTATGCAAAGAAACGTTTAAAAAAGACATTAAACCTAATACTGAATGAAAAGCGCGCCAAAAAATACTACAACGTGACGTCTTTAACGACGTCACGTCATTAAGTTTGTACCCATTACTGTGCACGCTGGTATTTTACTGAAACAACGTAAGGGGCTTAAAGGGAGACACAGGCAAAATTTTCAACTCTTCGTTTTGAGTTTTTCATTCATCTTTCTGAAAATGTCCTCAAAATCAATAAACTAGACAGTCTTAGGAACAAACATTTTCTCCTTATAAAGATTAAAATGCTGGTTTCCTAACTTGAACCGCGTGGGTCAGGTTAGAGCGTTAAGATTTCACATAAGTTGCCACAGTGAACAATGGAAACATTAAAGAACATTTAATGAATGACTTTGACTTGTTTCAATTATTCAATATCCACAAAATCTGTCTGTCATTGTAACTTCCAAGGTTTGTTTAAGTCACATGGCTTGATTTAAAAAAAAACTCGGTGACTATGTCGGCGTTAAATTTCGTTCAATATATCTAGATATATTTACGCTTCAAACCCAAAATAAATAGAATTTAAACAGAAATTCAAGCCGGGACTTTGGAAAATGTCATTTTAGCCTGATTTAAGTACATTAAATCATTTTGATATTTTTGTCATTTACTTGCCTGAGTATCCCTTTAAATTCAAAACAGTGAAAATATCGAAGTGGTAATTTCACTGTTTCAAACAATGAAATTACCAGTTTAATATCACAGTGACTGATATATTTCTATAAACCACCGAAAAGCATGTAATAAAGTTCTGTTAAATTTTTCTATTTTTATATATATTTTATTTTTACATTTTAACATAATGTATAACGATATCGACTTTCTTTTTCCTCAAGAAGCAAAATTCATATAGCGGCATTTATTTTGCCTGATATTCCATTTAGTAATGATATTTTTTCATCTGCATTCAGATAAAGTCCGACAACATCGAAATTTATATTTGATAAATTTCTCTTTTGGTTTATCAGAATTTATTACATGCTTTTCGATGGTTTATAGAAATATATCAGTAAATTAAAACTGATCATTTCACTGCTTGAAGAAGCGAAAAGACGACATGGCGTAAATCAGCCACAATATGGTATTGCAACACTGAATATCAAGAATTTAAATGATCTGACACACATATTACTCTTAACAGCTGAGAGCTAACATAATCTGTCAAGTAGAGTAATCCGCTTTTTCTTATGTTTGCTTAAATTTCTTGTAACACTTGTAGCATTGCAACACCGCATTTTTTGGTCCAACGCGCTTTGGGGTTCAACCCCAAAGTGCATTACGCACTTTGGTGTCAAAGTTTGATCCCAAAGTTCTGTACAGGTACATATGCATTTTTTGACTTCAGATGAACGATAGCACTTTAGAATCATAAAAATTCAATTGATATGAACGAATTTACGTGATATTTAAGATTATATCTTGTAATTGATGCCAATTGTAAAACAAAGTAGGCGAAATGTATTAAGTTGGTTAACAATAGCAGACGATTGGTTATAAGATCTAACTATAGCTGCAATCTCATTGGTTCAAACAGAAGTCAACATAACGTTTTATAGATTCATATTCACTGGGTGTAGTATCATTTTCACTGGCTGAATTGGATCTTCCCAGTCTAAAATAGATTAAGACTCATATTCAATGACAATAATTATATCATAGACAAATAATAACGCGTAAAGAAGACAGTTAATTTCGCGTGCTTATTAAAATAAATTGTTCTTTATGGCATATTTTTCTCGATTAAAATATCATTACTTTACTGTTATAGTTAAATGTTACACCACAACGATGAGTATAATTTTAAATTACTTTTGTATGGGCAGCGTTTTCGTAGTTGTTGCATGCCTGACACGTCCGTTTTTTTTCCCTCGCTTCAACGTAACAGGCAAAAGTTGTACATATATCAAGTTATACTTTCTGTGATTCTTAAATTTTTTTATAGCCAATTGATATAATAAAACAAAAATTGACTAAGGTGCCATGGAATATGATGTGAAATTCACCGGCAGATGACATATTGACCGATGCGATAATTGTATAGTATTTAATGGTTGCAATTTATCAAAATTATGTTTTATATTCAATCATTTGCCTCATAGGATATTGGCCTTAAAGTAATAAGATATATTGATATGTATGATGTGTATTGTGTGTGATAATACATTACATTACATATTAATAAACTAGCGTTGTGTGCCGATAATTGTAGAGATTGCATGTCATACATATTTCCATTTAATAAAGATCAAGTTCCTTATACATGCTCTGTTCAGGACCCATCTTAAATTTGGATTTCTAGTTATATAAAACGGGGGTAACATTTCTTAATTGATTAATTGTAGTTCTTGCTATGTTGAATGTTGTAGAAAAGACTTGCATTGAAAGGACTTGGGCTGTGTCAATCTGCCCCTACTGGAAAAATGAAACATTTAAGATGGTCTCAAAGATGGATACCATATTTCAAGTATTCACCATGCTTAACAAGATCTTAAGTGAATAATTATTTAAATGAAATTCACGTCCAATTATGGCAGGAATTATTTTCAATCACGTATATTTTGCAATCTTCGGAAAAAAAAACATCTCGTCTTATTTAATGGCAGCGGTTTTGGTGGTGCATGAAACTGATACATTTTACACAACCTGAAGTATTACCAAAAATAACATGTGAGTTTATTCTGATACACAGTATAAACTGTCCCATACATCAAATTTTAGTCCTTTCAGTTTATTTTTCAGTCTCAGGACAGCGTCCAAAATAGCCACAAATTAAAAATAAGTCGTTGTGGAAATATTAGAGTTTATTTAAGAAGAGTTTAAATTTCCTTTTAGTAGTAGGGACTTTCATAAAATAGCATGACTGGTACCTGACAAACGTAAATATCATGAAAATTTACTGGATTGAAACCAAAATTTACTGTGAGGCATTAACTGATGTAAAAAAGGGTTGATGTAAACGTCATAAACTTTATTCACTTTATGAAAGTTTTATTTCTAACACTTACTTGTTTCAAGTCATCTAGATAGGAATTAAAATGCACGGAAATGACATTATTTGAAATTTATAACACCCCATCATATTTAATATGGGGGTTCAATATTGCACCAAACGTTGTCTAGAAAATGGCTGACAGAACAAGATTTTTTTCGAATTTGTAGGGATACATTCGCAACTTAAGTACTATAGTAGTTGGTTTTGTATCAATTTCAAGTACTAAAATTAAGCATCAAACTCATACTGAGTTTGTCTATCTGGACATATTGAGCGAGAGAGCATTATGCTTTGACGTTCTTGACATAATTATAAACTCAGAACAGTTTAATCTGTTCATAATAGATAGTAAAAAGTGCACCATCTTTAACACCTTCCTTGCAGCGATCTAGCTAGTATTTAGTCTATTAGAATCAATAGTCCAGTACCAAACGATGGTAGTATTTATTTTCATATCAGAAGAATAGCTTTACCTACAGATTGAATTGGCCATTCAGCATGTCCACATTTGAAGAAAGTCAGAACTGACATTGTCAGAAGTGTCATTGTAAATTCGACTTACCACAAAAAGAATACATCTTACACCAGTAATTTTCTTAATAGTTGTGTAAATATTTAATAACTTGTTTGACTTCAAAATATTTAATTTAATATATTTAATTATTCAATTATTTGCAATTTATAGTTTGATTTTAATGTGTATATATTTTTGTGTATATGTTTGTGTATATAGTTTATGAACATTTTTATGTATTGATTTGTGTACAACTTATTTGCGACTATGTTTCTGTATATAATTCATACATAATTTTTTTTATGTATTTTTGTATATGATTTCACTTAAAAGAAGATAATTAGATTGTACAACATTCATCTTGAATTAAAGAATGAACTACATGTACATAATCTAATTTTTGCTCTATTTAGCCTTCTAACACTTTTAATTTATTTTTTCCAAAAATCTTTACAGTACTTTATAATGAGAAATGGATTGTTTATAAAAACAACAGGCTTTCTGTGTCTAAGTGAGCTCTAGAAACACTCGACGTACCAACTATATTACAACAAGAGAGAAAAAGTCACATCCTGTTTTCCAGGTATTCAAGTAATTTGAGATATATATGCATTGTATGTACGAGGAACAAGTGAACATTTGGATTTGCATGCCAAAGTGAAACAGTGTCTGTTTGTTTGTTTTTTTTTATAAAAAAACGTTTTATAAAAACAAAATGCATGGATTAAATTGTTTGATTTTCGCCATTTTGGCGAAGTTTAGCTTTTCTCATGTTACATTTCCAAATGTTCTTGAAACAGATATAAAGAATTTACGTTCTAAGAGGGAAGGTAAGTTTAATTTTAGATCATGATAAAAAGTTTAGATCAATTTCAGGATTTTGATGTTGAAATTCTTTATAAACACAGGTGTATTTACTTATGATTATTTCAAACTCAAAGAGGATTGATCGAGCTGGAGAAAAGGTCAATGATATGACTTTTTATTTAGACATTTATTAACCTCATTTCCCCCAATCAATCTGTATAACGGTAAAAGTCTTTTCCGACCTTGATTATTCGAAAATGTAAAAGTACTTATACTCAGCTATGTAAAGCAATTGACAGAACAATATATATATTGGATATATAAATTTCTATTATCACGACTGATAGCTTTTTATGCCGAGTAGTTCTATTCACGTGTATTTTTATATCTGTGATTTATTGATCAACGCACCAGAAAATCAGTAATCAGTTTTAGAAAATTATGAATGACCGATGACCACTGCCAAGTATAAATGGTAATTCCTTTGTTATTTTGGACAAATTAAGACACGCTCGCATGTGTAGATCAAGCTCTTAAAAAAAAAGATTATGAAAAAGAATTTGTGACAAAAAAAAAATTTAAAACGAAAATTCGGAATTTTATGTTTGAATATTCGACCATTGGTCGAATATTCGAAAATTCGAAATATTTATTCCCATCCCTACTGAGAAACTTGTTGCTTTTATTACCAAAACTCACCAAGTTTTATAATTATTTTTTAATTATTAGAATAAGTGCCGAATTGAAAAGACAATCTAAAGATCTATGTGCACATGTTGAATTGAAATATATTGCATAGTACATATTGTTAGGTTAGGTCAGTTACGAGATTATTGTGTTACTTTGTTTAATCTTCGGATGATGACACATTTTCAATGCCATTTGTTGTTTGTAATGAACTATGTGGAGAAACTGGCTATTACTTACCAAATATTAGACGGTACGTAACTAAAAAACAAACACCTTAATCTTACGTTGGAGGTTAGCAACACTTATGTCTTTTTAAACTGGCGATTGACACTAATATAAAAACAAACAAAATATATTGTACACGTATCCATATGTTTTTCTTATCAATGGCTTTATTTCACATTTTATATTGATATGGCCTTTTTGTAACATAAGATCCTGAGACCTTTTATCATATAAAAGTATAGAACTTCTAGCTCCTTGTAAAGCATTCTGTCTTCCAACAGGGGCATAGATGGATACAAATGGGCTGAATTATAAGATTTTTATGTCGTGTAGAAATAAGTGTTATTCTATATGTAAAAACTGGCAATGTATGTATCAAGCCATAAAAATAACTTAAACGAAGAAGCTGCTAAAATTAATAATGTGATTCTCAAATGGAATGATGAACATAAATTTGAATTTGTTCTATTTAATAACGATTTGGTAGAGAAAGTGCCATAACCCGTTTCACAATATCAAACACAATATCAAACTTCTGTAGAGTTAGTTTTTAGAAGAAGTTAGTTTTTAGAAGAGACTGTTAGTTTAAATAGTACAGTATATTTGCTTAGTTTTAATAACATGTTATTTAAGTATTTTATAATTCGTGTTATTCTTAAGTCAACGGCCCAGTAATATTTGATAATACCCATATACCCTGAAGCATTCATGTTTTTTTTTCTTCTTCAATATTCATATCCTATACATTCATTTTCTTTATTAGTCATGTCCCTTACGATCATTTTTATGGTCATGTCATATAGATTTATTTTCTTACTTTTCTTTTACTGTACATTCATGTTCTTACATGATCACTGCATTTACAAATATTTCCTTTGTCACGTCCTGTACATATGTGCTCTTTCTTGAAATACCTTGCACATTATGTCATTTCATGGCCACGTCCCTCACAAACATGTCATCATATACATTTATGTTCTTAAGGTAGAACACCCCTAATGGGCACTATAAGGAACTGTAAAATTGACAACATAGAACATTTATATGCCTCAAATGTCACCTGTATGCAAAATTTAAACAAAATTTACCGTGTGGTTTATGAGTTATGGACATTTTTCTGAACTAAAGCTTTGCCATTAGAAGGTCTTTTTTCAGAAATGAGGAAACTCTAAATTATCTATAATATCATCATTATGAAAAATGTTTTCCTATTGCTCATTGTTAAGAAACAAATAATGACATTTAGGTAACAAATTAAACAAGCAAAATGATTGTTTTTAAACGAAATGTTTTGAATATGTATAAAAATGTAACCGTACCCCACCCACTTTTAACACTTTTTTGACCATTTCCCTGTGTAAAAAGCCTTATTTTAAATATCCCTTAAATTTTCCACAATGAGGGCTGTTTTCAAAGTTTGCCTAAATTTTCTTAAATGTATATTGGTTGATCTTGCAAAATATAAAATACTTTTACCGTGTAGTTTTTATTTTATTATACTTTGAAAATATCTGGTATAATATTTGCAATTAAATTTGGCATTATTTAGTAAATAAATACCTACAAAAATTATATAATTAAAATTAAACACTTTTTTCTTCCATTTGGTGTATGAAAGATTAATAATAAATGTAAAAAAGAAAAAAAAAAGAAAAAAAAAGATGCCCCTTCTGTGGTTTGAACCCACGCCCCTCAGTTTCAATACACTTTACAGTGATTCTAGCCTATTTGGATACTCTTCAAAGTGGAGATAGTGCATTAGGGGTGTACTACCTTAATTGAAATATAATGTACTTCCACGTTCTTACATGGTCACCTCCATTATAAACATGTACTTGGTGAAGTTCTGAATTTTGATGTTCTTACTTGATCTCCTCCCTTATAAACATATACTTTATCATGTCCTGTATATACATGTCCTCACTTATCACATCCTGTGTAATCATACACTCAATTATATCCATGTTCTGTATTTTCTGTATATTCGTTTTCTAGTCTACTAAATGAATTAAAATATTTTGATATGTTTAACCTTTCTTTTTGTTCTATAATAAACATGCAATTATCCGTTCACCCTGAGAGTATAGGGATTAACACACTTTATATCTATATATGGTATTCCATCAGATTTATTCATACAACCTTAAATGAATATTTATACAATATCAATAGTTATCTTTTTTAAAAGGATGGCAGTTGATTGACATAGACTGATTGTTAACAAAAACGCATTGCACATGTGTAGCAAATTCAATTAATATATACTATACAAAATATGTTCAGTATACACTGTCACATGGCTATAGAGGGTAAACATACACACGGATGCTGTTGTAAATACTACAATTTACTATTGAGAATGAAGGAAAACACACATCTTGCCCACATTAATTACTGATAAGTTCAAGTATCATATAACATTAGAAGTCCATTTCCAGGTTGCAATTAATCATCAATTAATATTTTTATTGCTTTTAAAAATATTGTAAATGCAGTTTAAACTACTGTTATGTCTTAAGATATCATGTGTTCATAGCAAAATATCTCTGTTAAAGCAACACACCTCCAGATTCATGCTTAGTTTCATGAACATTTTGGAAATGTATTTAAAAGTATAATATTGTGGAGTAACCAACAGTAAGCAATTTACACGTAATAGATATGGCACTTACAACCCACGTAAACTACTAAAAAGAGGTCAAAATATGCAAAAATAGACCGTACTGCGTTAGTGCAAATAGTGCAAAATAAGTCATTAATTGCACATAACATGCAAATTATTTCTTGAATCTTTATACTTTTCTTAATATCTTTGAACATTTTTTTCGAATCTGATTTATTGAAATATAATGGCTTTTCTGGAGGCAGGTGGATTAAAATTATAAAAGTTAAAGAAAAATAAAGGACCCATGATAAAGGCTATATTTTTTTACTCTTAAGGTTACATATGTTTCTACAAATGAAATGAAGCATGTGCTTGTAAATAAAAGGTGTGAAGAAGGGCAATTCGCAGGAAAATCACGGCTATATCTGTACGAAATGTTCTGCACGGAAATATACAAGTGTTTAACCATTTGCTTTTGGCACGGATTCTGGGCGGATTCCAGGCGGAAACGGGGCGGATTCTGGACGGACTTAGTGAATGAGTTAGGGCGGAATTTTTAAGGGGAATCTTGCAATTATTTTGTTCTTAGTATGTCAGTGAGAAACTCTTTCAATCTTTTATTTGTTTAAAATGTTTCTGATTTTTTGAATTACTATTTCTTTTATCGTTTCAGTTTTAAGTCTGAATTATGTTTTATTGCATATATTAAATATTAGCGATGCTAATGCATATTAAAAAAACAACTGTATAAGTATAGCAAAAACTTGATGTATATTTTTTAGAAATGAACCTTCATAACAGAGAAGATTATTTTGAAGAGTGTTTATAAAAATATACAAATAATTCTTGCGGATAATCTGAAATAAAAGCCAATGTATATATCACAGATAAATTCTAGAAATTATGTATTTTACATAGGGTGTAATTTCAGTTGAAATCTCTTCTTACGCAAAGTAAGAACAATTTTGTGAAACTTGATGTCAGAATGTGTTTTTTGGAAAACAACAAGTTTTAATATTTAATTCTGTATCAGATTTGCCATTTCTGCAATGCTCAGAAATAAAATTGTTTACAATTAAAAGGAAAAAAACTTTGCCTTTCATAATAATTATGTAAAATATTTTACAAAAAAAATATAAAACTCTTTTTGGACTGGTATAGATTTTGCATTTTTCCTGAAAAAGCATACTGACAGAACAGACTGTGTGCATATAGTAGCCACTTAAATCTGGTGTTTGTTTTATTTACTTTGTTTGGTAATGTTACTGGAGAGGGCTATTTGCTTTTGTTATCAGTGAAGTATACATAAGATGTCATCTTCAAGTGTATGTCTTTGACAACATGAGGAGAATACTAATGGACACATGATCACAAAAACATCTCCCATACCATACCTTGTCTCATATCTCAAATGTGCAACCACACCTTTTGTTTACTGTTTGTTTGAAAAAATTGTCAGAATCGTTGAAGCATATGTACTGCTCACTTTATGGGAGTGTGCTTGCTATTTGCGCTTATAGTCAAGTAGCAATTTTCATAGTACTTCAATGCTTACCAGTATATAGTATTCTATGGAAAAAAGAGAGAAATGTGCAGTTTTGTTTTACTTTACTGTGGTAATCCTTATAAAGTCTTGACTTGAACCCTTTACCTTAACTTGCTGGAACCGAAAGCCTTTGCCACCATTGTAGACTCAAGCCAGTACATGCATTTTACATCCATGCAGTTGTGGCCAAGCCTTATAGACCCTTTCATTTAAGACCGTATTCAAGTTGTCGCCCTTGGATGACGTCATTGGGGGATACGGTGGACAATACCGATACGATCAAGTACAATAATAGAGGGATATAAAGATCTTAATCCTTTCTCTTGTAAGTTTGGCAAATTGAAAATGCCTAATTTTGGGGAATTGAATAATATATTACATAAAAGGGATGGTGAAATGAATAAAAATGTTTACAATAATAAGGTTAACGATTTGTTTTAATAGTATATCTTATTGCTGGGTAATTACCATTTTCGTTTGATTCTTAATAATGAAAATATTACCAGGCAGTTAAATCGTACTAACTTGCCAATACCAGAGATAAAGATAATCTATATGCAATACCAAAAAGATATTTTGAGTTTCAAAAATGTAAGGATTCTGTTGTTTCGAAAAACGGCTGCGTAATATTTAACTTGCAAGATACTGGTTTATTAAAAATCATTTTGATTTAAGCATTACTAAGACAAAGAAAAACAACAATATAAATATATGTAATTTCAAAAATAATTTAACGGCATAAAAAGTAAAGATTCTTTTGAATGTACATGACTGTATACTAGTTGTGTTGGTAAAGTAATATTTTCAACTTGATACTTTTTAATTCATACTCTGCTTATCAAATGTTTAAAAAAAATCACAAAAAAAACAAGTTGTGAAACACGTTCACAGAAATTCGTTATTAACTGACTTATAATGTTAAGTATTTTGACTGTGCCCGTTTGTAGGACTCTGGATCGAATATCAAATCAGTAAGGAATGACAAATAAAGTCCCTAGGAGGATCCATAACAAATTCGGACCATAAATATTTTGACAACTAAAAAAAGTGACGTAATCTGATGTAATGTTATAACTCTAAAATGCTTCCTGGTGATTTATCACAGCCAATTGCCGCTTGTATATACAGCATATGCCCCTGTTAATATGGTCCGGCCCAGTGACGCTTATATATACACATGTATTTAGCTATGAAATAAGTTACTGGGAAAAGGTTTTTATTTTTATAACCATAAGAATATATTTTTAATATCAAAATTATCTTATGATCGTCATTTCCGAATCTAAAACTACCAAAGTCAATGCCACATGGTTTTCGTTCTTTCCGGAATATTTATAAAATTATATCATTCACTGGTTCTTTGAAATATTTTTATACGACATAATGAAAAAGAATCAGTAAGTATTGACAGAATGCATTCTGTTATTGTTTTGATAAAGCTTGAAAAACCATCATTGAAAGACATTGGCAAACTTATTTTCATGTTTGTCACAAATACGCCGGAATTTTGTAAATGACAGAAAATAACACAAAAAACGGCCATTTAAATTTTATGTTAGGCAATTTCAGTGTGTATGGGTGTTTATTAAATATTAAAATTTGATTTAGTTACTAGCTTTTTATCCTGGCATTAGAGAAAATCTAGATCTAATAAATATATTCACTTTGAAATTTCGCTGTTTCACTCCCTAGCGAGAATTAATCTCAATCTTTGTTTTTGTATTTTTTTTCTATTGTCTTGATATTGAATTTATGCATGCATGCATAAATTATTACATGCTATATTCATAATTAAACGATCAGTATTTACGAATTTAACTTTCAATAAGCTAACATTCTATGCGACCTGCATAGTTTTATTCCCCATTAACGTCACATCCGGTAAGGGAAGAAACTCTTCCCTGACTGCTATCGTTTAAATGAAAGGGTCTATACTGTTGGCTATAAAAAACTTACTTAAACTTTCATCTTGATGTCCACAAAATTGATAATGGAAATTTATGATAGTCCCAAAGTATAGAAGCCCATTAGAAATTCAGTATACTGAAGATTATTATTTCTGATCCCATTTCATTTCTTTATACTTCTGCTGTCAGTTTCTGGGGTAAATTTGTATGCTCATGCTACTATTTAATTTTCTTTTATTTCTTTGATATTTTCTTAATATAAATTTTGTTAAGTTTATGGCTGTTAATACGGAAGCATCTGTTACAGGTTTTACACCGAGAATGTAATGATTTCCTTCCAGCAATAAAAAGTGCAGGAAGTCTATCATTGGCAATTCACATTTTCTTCACTCACTCTGTATTTAGATTGTCAAATTCATGACTTTCTTCCTATTTATTTTTAAAAAAAGCATTGCGTTGCCACTTTGCTACATATTTCTGTACGTTATCAAAAATCAATAATGTTTGATTGAAGCAATAATTTGTACAGAATTTTCATATTAATGTTCTATGAAGTTTTGTAAAGAGAGAAAAAAATATATTTTGGAGCCCATGTTTTCTTCCCTTCAGATTTTTGATAAAATCATGAAACAGACTTTCCAGGTTTATAATGTACCTGGGTGATGTGCCAGGATTTTGTTTGTTATAAATGTGTATGTGCACGTTTTGTATAATACCTGTTTATATAAATATTCTGATGCGTGCACAAGTTGATCAGATTCTATCTTTAGTATCATAACATCTTGGTAAATCATTTCTGTATCAATTCTGTGATGTTTTGAAGGAATCTGTGTACAAATGGTTTTAACATTATAAATTTTCATACTTCTAAACACCCAATTTATATATTAAGTGAAAATTTATACAGATACTGTTGTAAGTAATTCCTCTAATTGAGAAAACATGTAGCTCCTTTCCTCCGCAAACCACTTTTATATAAAACAGATTTGTTTCTATTTAACAGTATTTTGAATTTGTAAAGAATTTGAAACAGATATTGAAAAGGATACACAAAAAGTCCAAATCCCACCAAATATATCATGAAAATTATATTTCTGTTCTTCTGTTGGAAATAAATAAGGTTTTCAAAGAACAGAGAAAGCTTTTTAAGTTTCCCAGTACTCAAACCGTAAAATATATGTTTATGTTATTTATCATGCTAATGAAATATATATATATATATAAAGTTTAAGTAAAGACTTGTTTAAACAATAGAAACTTGGATATAAACAAAAAGTAAAAAAAATGTTGCACGAAGAATGATCTAAATGTAAAAAAGATAAAATTTTATCTCTGTTATCCTGCTGATTTTCCTGTTGGCAGAAAAGATCCCCCATCATGTGATGAATGATTACAAGGTAGTAATAGTTTGAGAGTGTGTTATGAAATGGTCACCCTTGCTGTGTTAAAGGGTTTGTGCCAAATAAAATTGGAAACACTTTGAAATTAAGACCAAAAATAAGTCTTTTATCATGAAAAAACAAGTTTAGAGTACTGGATTAGCTAGTTTTGTGCAATTAAGGGAAGGGAACTTTACTGGTTATTGCCATGCTAATATCTATGTGTTGGTGCATAATTTAGATCTTGAAACATAAAATAAAGCAATAAAATTTGAATTTTAAGTAACAAAAAAGGCATGCCTCTGTTCACTAATAGAACACAAAGATAAAATAATAAATATTTAAAATTGTTAGAAAATTAGAAACAAAGGAGATATAATTTATTGATTTGAATAATGCAGATCATCGATTAAAATAAAATATAGATTTCATGAATTATATACAATTTAGTCTATTTTGTTGTATTTTTTCATTAACTATACATATTTGCAGTTTACTCTTATTAAATATTTCTAATGATTTAAACCTTGGCTCCCTAGCTTTATAAATATGCTTTTTATGAACGTGAAATAAAATAAGATAAAAGTTGATTAATTTTCAAGATCTGTTTGTTTATGACTGGCTAAAATTAGCTTACTTCGCCATGAATAGATCACCGAAACTTACCCTAAATGAAATCTAGTTTAATTATGTGTCCTAAATTCATCGGGAAACATATTGTTTTTGCCTTTGTTGCCTGTCTTTCCGTCCGTACGGTTGACTGTCCGTCCGCATTTAGCTTGTCCGCCATTCACAGGTTAAACTACTGATGGGATTTCAGCCAAACTTTACAGGAGTGATCAGTACCATTCCTTGTTGTGTACATTACCGGCACGTTGCGCTTCACTGCACAAAATGGCCGCCAGAGCTAAAATAGAATAATCTTGTCAAGCTTTCGTGTCCGGCCTTCACAGGTCAAACTTGACAGGAGTGATCAGTACCATCCCTAGTTGTGCACAATACCGGCAAGTTCAGCTTCGCTGCACAAAATGGTCGCCAGAGCTAAAAATAGAATAATCTTGTCAAGCTTTCACAGGTCAAACTACTGGTGGGATTTCAACCAAATTTACATGAGTGATCAGTACCATTCTTAATTGTGCACAATATCAGCTCGTTTTGCTTTGCTGTACAAAATGGCCGCCAGAGCAAAAAAATAGAAAAATCTTGTCCGGCCTTCAAAGGTCAAACTACTGCTGGGATTTCAACCAAACTGTACAGAAGTGATCAGTAACAGTCCTAGTTGTGCACAATACAGGCACAATTCGCTTCGTTGGACCAAGTGGCCGTCAGAGCTATAAATAGAAAAATCTTGTCCAGCCTTCACAGGTAAAGTACTGGTGGGATTTCAACCAAACTTTACAGGAGTAATCAGTACCATCCCTTATTATGCTCAAAACCGGCACGTTAAGTTTCGCTGCACAAAATGACGGTCAGAGCTTCAGAGCTATATATAGAAAAACTTGTCTGGCTTGCATGGGTCAAGCTACTGGTTGGATTTCAATGAAACTTCACATGATTGACCATCAAAAGTGATATCAATAAAACATTCTTTGGTCAAAATCACTGAACACTGAAATTACAGTCTTAAATAATACTTAGAGTGTTCTGTAGCAGGCGTAACTTTTTAAGATGTAAAATATTCTATTAATATGATCAGTTTTATCCATTGAGATGACTTAATAGATATCTTATTTAAAATAATATTAATTCAAGGCGGCTGCAAAGTGAAGAGAACATTGAATATTCTTATTCTTCATAATAGAAAAGGTTCTCTTCAAAGTTGATGTTCACTGGTGAACAGCTTCCGAATAATATTCTGTATATTGTTAAGTGTTTTGCAGGGTTGTCATTGAGAAAATGCTGTCGGCCAGAATGACTGTCTCTAATGCATTTATGGTGTGACCCAAAAAAAATATGATAAACAATATCAACAAGGAAATGCTTGGAAAAACCTTGGAAGAAACCCTTTGTTGTATCTGATAAAACAAGAAATGACAATCGGTCTGAGAGTCGAAACAAACTGTGGCGGACAAATTTTTATGACAGCCCTGGGTTTGAACATGCAAGTTTAAAAGTTTCATAGTACATTGCATGGCTGTATACAAAATACTGTATAGAACATTGCATGGCTGAATACAAAATACTGTATGGAAAAAACAGGTTTATCACAAAGGCGTACGGCCATGTCAATAGTGGTCAAATTGTCATAAAATAAACACCCCTTGATCTTCAACAACAACACCCGTTTTCTATATAATAAACATATAATTTTATGATAATTGATCATTATTGACATGGCAAATGTGCCGCACGCCCGTGGTTTGTCACAATTGTTTCTGAGACAGAAATGTCTGAAATTGAATTTCTAGTGTGCCTTTAAAAATCTTTTTTACCAAGAATTTACCATTTACTTTAGCATTATACTTATATATGTATTTGCTTGTGATTGTGTTGACGGAGTTTGTCTGAGAACTTCCTAGTATTTTATTGTATTGGTATTTGCTGTAGAGAGCCTTGCTGTGACCATTAGCATCATTGAGATATTCTGGATCATAGTTCCCAATAATGTGATTGACATTGTCCCAGCAACATGCTCATTATCAGACATTCTTGCTAATACCTATTAGTGATGGGAGAATGGCTGTGAAAAGCATTCAAAAATGAATTATTGTGCTGTTCTTTTTCTCCCCCTACTATTTCATTGTTATTGCTGAAGAGCTTGTTTTAATGGTATGATATACTGGGCTTTCTTATATGTAGAATATGTGTAATGGAATTGGATTTAATGGTTTAAAGGACCTAACTTCAGTATAACCCTTTGTGTGTCTCCAGGGTTGTTGCTCTCCAAAATATCCAAAGCGTTAGAAGTAGTTTTGTTTAACAGATATATACAGTTTCCCTTTCAATCCTGGGAATATAAATCTCATAATAATGCCCACAAGTATGATCAAGTTTTCCAGTTAGTTAGTGGTCTGAGAGAAATTGTGGGAAAAATCATCAGCCATTCTATCTGTGTGAAGCAAGAATTACTGCAAATAATTATAAACATTTGGAGCCACCAAATCACCGTTACAGCACCAGCGTTACTTGTGTTATCAGTTGTACAATTAGTAATGAGTGCCAGACAGTTTTACAGATCTTTCCGAGCCTCATTGCAGGATTAGCATCATCACTTTTTATCAACGTTAGATAGCTATAATTGATCTGTCAAAATGAGCAGTTATATACATTTACAAGACAGCATACCAGCACAACATCACTCCCTTATACGACAGAAAACATATTTGTTGTTTTCCATTTTATATACTATCTGGTCAAAGTTCTTAATATGTTCTCCAGTATCTCTACATATGTGTTTATCACCATACCTTGATTTCTGTCACTAATTAAGCAAGGATTGACAATTACATAAAATAGAGCTGTCATTTCTGGGTCTAATCAACTCACAAGTCAATATAACATGACATATCTGCTGCTTGCTGGCTTCTTCTGCATTGCTGTAACAATTTAGTTCAAACAAAGGAGAATTGTATTTTATGGTGAGATGTCAAGAGCATTCTGTGAACAATTGTATTGAAAGTTCAATGTGCAGAAAAAGATATCTGTTTGGAAAGAAATGATGAATTTGTAATGTGAAAACAAGAGGTTTCTTTTTTTTTGCTAATAGTTTAATTATATAATATTCTAGTATTATATATAATGTGTATGTTCTGGATAATGGTTACAAACAGTAGATATCTGTCTAAAGTTTGAAATCTTAACACAATCTTAGCCTATTTTGTTGTTTTTTAGTGATATGGATGCCGTCTGCATGTGGTGTGGAACCGGAAGTTTCCCGCCATTTTTACGTCTGCTCTGTCACCTACTTCCTGTCTACCTCCAGCATTACATCACACTTATCTCAATCTGTCTAGAACTTAAAATTGTTGGATTGAAATCCAGAGCATCTCCTTCAAAGAAGCCTTTTCTCTTTTGTTGTTTACCTCTTTTCTGTACCTCTCTTTCATATCAAGATTCCTCTTCCGCCACACTGACCTTATATGATATAGAAAAGGCAAATTAAAAATCAACGAGGCAAGGAGACATAGCAGTCTGTCCTGGTGACCATAAAGTAACTGAAGATACTTTTTTGATTTGATAATATATATAATCAGTTCAATAAAAAACGAGTGCTTCTCTTTTTTCTCCTTTTAATTTGATGTAATAAATGTTTCCTAGGTTTTCAGTGGGAATGCTTGCTTTTATATATATATATAATGGTGAGTAAAGGGAAATTATATTCAAAATATTATAAATTCTTATAAGTATTACGATGATATTAAAAGTGTATTGCTATTGGCAGTCAATCTTTAAGGTTAACAATTAAAATACTTCTAAGAGCCATCATAATTAAACATCATATATGGATATCATACAGTGATATTTCAAACATCCCTGAAGTTATTCTTAGATTTTGCGAACATATTTTTGTATCATTAAAATGGAAGCATTCAGACACCTTAAATTGGGAATTTGGAACAGTTCAGGCAGTAAAATTAGGTGCTCAACAATTTCTAGTATATATCTATCAAAAGTGAATAAATTTCAGGCCTGCAAAATGTTCTACATTTTACTCATTTATTTTTTCTGTCGACTTTGAAATTAATTGTATATCCTTTATGGAAATGTTTCGATATTTTGCCCAGAAACTGGTATTTTGGGTGGTGGTGGGGAAGATACTTTTGTGTGTGTGTGTGTGTGTGTGTGTGTGTATGAAAGGGTTGGTAGATGCGGTTCTTTTAAATGATGAATTAAAAAAGGTGAAAGCTGAGGAACAAGGGTGATTTCTAGCTTTCTGGTTAATGAATTTAACAGCTGCTTTTATCATAAGAAGGTGAAGTAAACTGTCATGGTTTTTGAAATGTTCATTTTAAAAATTGTCGATTAATTATTGAAATTGTAAAATGCAAGATTTTTTTTTCTTTTTACATTTTATTTAAAAGCATTTTAATATTACAGTCTTGGTAAGGAAATATGTTACAACTGTTTCCATAATGTTTTTGCATTGCAGTATATTTTTACCACACCTGTGCTTGACTCTAAAATATTTTGGTTGATATAAGTTCCTGTAATTTATCAGAAAACAAGAAATGGGGGCTTATACATCCTTACACAACTTAAATATATATATATGCAAACTGTATTCTTTAAGCAAAGGAGATCATTTAAAAAAAATGTTTACAAATTGAAACTCTTCACCTACATGTTGTCAGCAACAGATTGTACCCCCAAGTGACTAATACAGACCAAGATCAGATTGCGCAATCACGCTGTTTTAGTAACTGTTCACTATTCAACCTGTATATCTTTTGAAATTTCTATTAGAAATGATGAACGGTTTTGTATCGATTTAAAAATGGACAAGTCATTTGAAGATGTTTAGTATTGTTCCACATTAAAACTTAATTCTAACACTCACGTATTTTTGTCACTATTGACAAAGAAGAAGTAAACTGGTGTTAAACTGTAAATAAACACCGGTTAGGGACAACTTGTATATGCGCTGTTATGTTTTCACCCTCGATTGTATAGTTCACACAGCATTTTAAAGCAACAATAAAAAGCATTTTTATTTATATTTTCAGTTCGTATAATGCTTACTTTTCATACATTACCGAAATAATATCTTACATGCACTATTGCCACATATTAGATCCATATCAGTTAATAAATATTTTGACAAAACGGCGCCAATCCATATAAGCAGCGTAATGACGTCATCCTAAGTAAACAACTCATTCATAAACAAGCTGACGTTATTTCATACATGTATACAAGAATGATAAATGGGGCACTGACGTAAACACAATACAATGTAAGTTTTTATTGTTGAAAACTTGATAAAATAACGTTTGTTTCTTATTATTCCTTTTTTTTGGATAATTTCTCTATCTTCGCAACAGTAGGATGCGAAAATAGAACAGCGTTATACGAAAATCGGCACCGGAGGTTATTTCCGCTTGAAAAATAACATTAATGATTTTCCTTATTTTATTGTGTTACCCTATACGGCCTTCGTAGTCAATTCCTACGCATCAAAACTCCAAACCGGTGTTAAATAGCCGATATACACCTCTCAGGCCGATGTTATTTCTTAAACAATACTGATTGATGAAATTTTAGCCTCAGCATTCTATTATTGCGTGAAACAAGAAATTATACCCAATGTCTGAAATAGCTCATTTTGTTTATTGTGTATGCTGGTTAAATGCCAAGTTCAGTTTCTAAAACTGATGATTTTATACTCAGTCTGCTTTATTCATTACTAGCAAATTTCACCAGAGATTTGTCTGTAGACACCAGACTGATTCCTGTAGAGATGAAGGAAAAAACAGAAATTTACAAAGCATAGTTGCATGACATGGAAAACCCATGCTGAAAATGTGAACAACAGATGTTTTATCTAGTTAGATTGGTATCAAGTTTTATCAATCATTATTTAATAAGCTGAATCCTCTTCAGGTTATAAGATAGTTTGATAAGGCATACCTTTACAGCATATTCCGTTAAGAATTTCTTGAGAAAGTTCAAAAGTTTTTTTGAAACGTATGCAATGAAAATGTGCGCTTGCTGTGCATGTTATTTTGCTTCGGGATATTCGAAAATTTATGATATCTGTTATTCCGGCTGTCTTTTGAGGAATGTGAGCATCCATTTCTCAGCCATACAGACTTGATATGATTAAATCTATTAATCAACAATTTTGTAATTTTAATTATGAATTCGATTGTTTTTGTAGACTATCAGTTTTTAATTGGATTAGGCGTTATTATCCTTCCAAGAATGCACTTAATTCTAATATGGCCTGCAATTTGAGACAAACATCTTGTTTTTGGTTAATATAATGGTTTTTACTTTTATTTTTGAAAGTAAATGGACCTTGGTATAAATTTAAAAGGAATTCAATAGAATGTGTTTGAAAACTGAAGATAAAGTAAAAAATTAATTAACTGCTAATTGTGAAGTATAAAAGCTGTTATTGCTCTGCATGGATGGCCTGGAGGTGGATAGGGGATATATTCCATTGAACTGTATGAGGGAAGATCAGACAATCTTCAACTAACTGATAAGCCCTTATATCTTACTCCACCCTGACTGATCCAGATTACAGGGGAAAAATCTCGGGTTTAATCAGTGTTTATAAGGTAAGAGATGAGATAAACACTGATTCATGGGTGTGAAAAGGCGAAGAAAGAATTTTCTGAAAGTGTATATGCTGTGTTATATCAATATGTTACATTTTGAGTTTACCTGTGAAACATACTGAAATGTTTTTTATCTTTCTTTATATAATAATGATTTTCCAGATTTTGAGTGAAAATTTGCATTTTATTACATCATTTAAATGCAAGTTGTCCAAATTAACTTGATTTGACTTTTTTTTAAAATAAAACTGAGAGCATCTTACTTTTAGGTGTTATAGATTTAAATCTCAGTCTACCTTTGCACACTCTTGATGTTGACTTGAAATAATATTTGCACACATGTGAGGATATATTCTATGTATCTATACTATTTAAAAATAATATAAAATATCTATTTTCATTAAAAAAAGATAAATATCTAGATAGCATTTTTTTATATTTAGAAATGTATTATTATTGTTATGATGTCACAAACATCAAAGAATTAATTCGAAAAGTCAGTTGCATTAGCAATAAACTAAACTCTTTGCTGCTTTTTAGAAGGTATAAAATGAATAATAATTTTACAACATTTGCTAAAAATTAATATAGTAATGAGAACTGAAATGCGGTTAAACCTTGGAAATTTTGACGTGTTTAAATGTCTGAATCTCTGAAATTTCCAGTTTTGCGATATTTTTATACAATCAGATACATTTTTTTTATTCAGGTGAGAGGGGGTTAAATAGTAAAATGAAGAACGTACACTGCACAATGTGTACTTTTAATGTGGTCATTGTCATTTATTTCCTGTAGTACTGCCGCCCGTGGATCGTGTAACATACAACTATCCTCAATATCAACAGGGTAACCATTCACCATTATATCTTATGTTTTATTTCTATTGTACTTAATATGACCAAAATGTGATAGGATTTTGAACAATTTTAAATTGTTTAGTGACCTTGACCTTGAGAATAAGAAGCAGACGACAAGTTTTCTGTGTTGTTAAAGATGTTTGATTTATTTCATTTTTTCTCTTTTTTTAAACAGTTAGGTCTCTCTCTCTGAAACTCTTTGGTGTTAACTTGTTTGTTATTTAAGAAATACAACAACTAGATGATGAAGGTTGAAAAAAATGTCCTTTTGAACCACGTATTTCTGTTTGAGATGCACAATCGCTTTTACTAGAAATGACGTATTTTTCGGGACCTGAAACGTTCGCACTATTAGGTACAATCATTGTGTGTGCACAGTTTTTTTTTGGAAATATTTTATATTGTCAAGCCCTTAGTAAGCCCTTGTTACTTGTAATTTGTATGATTTAATTATAAGATTATGTTCATTAGTTTTAATTTGTTTCAAAAATGTCGGCAACATTAGTTGGAACCTTACAAAACAGAAATAAGGAAAAAACCGAGGGTTATGTTACTGTATTTATTTTATTTGACATTAAAATAGCTAAATCTCTGATTTGATTAGATCTTTTATGCCCTACATATTTGCACAGATGTCAAATTTAAATTTATGTCATAATTTCCATTGTACCTAGCAATTTCGTTTTAAGATTAAAGCATAAGCCTTATTAATAAGGGCTGACATTTGTTTGATAAGTACTTAAGGAGTATAATGGTAGCCAGTATACATTTATCTTAGAAAATTGTTCTTTCAAAAACATTTATTATCTAACAGGAAAAATATTATTCCTTCTATTTACCATACACCTGTACAAGCTGATATTATTATGCTCACAATCCAAGATTGTGTAAGTATGTTGATGGTGCATGTATAATTTCCGTCATGCAGTAATGTTACGAAAATTCTCCTCTTTGTAATTAAAAGTAAGAAAAGGTAACTCCAAAAAAGGATTTGGTGAAATAAGTTATGCACTTGATTATAGCCGATTTCTTTCTATCAATCTATGACGTGCTTTCTGTTGTAAATGCATGTAAACTACTAAATTACGCATGTTGCTCTATTCAAGCTTATGCATAATTATTTGTTAAAATATAACATTTAATTCATTACAGAATCTAAGTAGTTTGATATAAGAGAAATCAAAATATATACATGTAGTAGAAAGAAAAAGAACAATTTGCTTTCTGCATTCAGATCATTTTATTTTTTTTTTGGATTAAAATCAAGTGTGTTTGTGTGCATAAACCCTTAATTGTTTTAAATGAACACTTTTATCTTTACATTTTATTCTTTCAGCCAATTTATCTAACATGTTCGTCTAACTCACGTGCGATTTAATTTTTATTATTATAGCGCCAGGATCTGCCCCAAGAAATGTGAGAGCCCGACCTCATAGTCTTCAAACTATACGCATAGACTGGGATGAGCCCGAGATATCAAATGGAGTTATTCAGGTTCAAAAATTTATCTGTACATTTTGCATTTGAATCATTTTATGTTATCACAATAATTTTTTGGTACCGATTTTCAGAACTTAATCACTTATTAATATAAAACCTGGTCATATTAGCTCATGTATGTCACATATTGATTTTAAATTTCATGTATGGATATTGATTGAATGACATTTTTTTATTATTTTTTTTATTTTTAATAAAATGTTTGAAATTTTATTCCACTTTTGTTCTCGTATTGAGGTCCGCATTGTTCATGTATTCATACTAGGCTGCCACGATTCAAAAGGAATTGTCACATATGATTCGACAATATTGAAAGACTTTATATTTACACCGGATTTATATAAATTAGATCTTACATTTTAACATGATCACTAGAATGGAAATGAGGTCTCCCTACAGAAAAAAAAACTTTTTTTTTCATTGCTACTATAACAACATATTCCTCTGATTAGAATCTAGATATATCCACGTCAAATTTCAAGTTATTATTGAACAAAATGCTACCATACAGGCTATGTTGTTGAAATATTGATAAAAACAGAGATATGAAACAAGCTCTACGAGAACTGGTTCACTCGATGGTTAGGAACCATATGCCACTCGCACCATATGCCACACTGTCATGAAACCTTTTAGGATATTTTATTTCTCTTTAATTGACATATATTTTTGTTTAGGATAGAATTAGTTAATTTTGAAGAAAATGAATTTTATCCATTAGGTAAATGCTTGCATATATAACTGATATCTTGCTACATAAGCCTTAAACTCTCCTCTACCTAACCCCTATCCCCATTCCATTAGAGGACCTCACATATGATATGACCATATTGAAAGACTTTATCTTATGATTTTTTTTAAATGACAAACTGAATATTTCCCTCTGTGATGTTTTCAGGGATATAAAGTATTTTATACAACTAACCCAGACCTACCAATTGTGCTGTGGATGAACCAAGAGGTAGCTGGAGAGAATAAGATGACTACTGTTAGTGGTTTGATACCCAACAGCACCTACACAATATGTTTGCTGGCCTTCTCAAGCATTGGTCAAGGTCCATTGTCCGTTCCGGTAAAAGTGATGACTAGGAAAGAAGGTATGTATTGTCTGTGTTTATTGCGGGTGATTGTTCCCTGTTGTTTCTAATTGGTTGTTCCTAGGGAGTCAGATTTGGCACCTAGTGAAGGACAATGAGAAACACGCTTTAGTAATTTTGAGCCGCTAGATAACAAAATGGTAATGTTTCATAAATGTTTCTTACAGTTAACTAGTACTGGAACAAGTTTTAGTTTTGAAAAGTACAGTTGTATTTTTTCTTATTTTTACCGAATAAGTTATGTTTTGATGAATAATCACTTTCTTTACATGTGTACCTAATGGTTAAAACATCACAATGTAGATGCGGGAATTGCATTTTTTTTTTAACTTGTTGTTTTGAGAAACCATGGAAATTATACACCAGATTTCATAATTGGATAGATTAGTTTAACCTTAACATTTTTACTTAATATTTAATGTAACTAACAGTATAGCAATATGATTAAATTCATTGTTTATGATGGCGTTTTGAGAACATGTTATTTTTAAAATATCTTTTTCCTTGTCATAGTCTATTTGATTGAACAAAAGATTATTCATAACTTTATAAAAGTAAGGAAAGGTTTCTTTTGCAATGAGTTTATACGACTTTTCCTATTACAAAACATTTTGGAGATAACTCGGCATGCAAAATGTATTGGCTCATGAGGCATATGTAGAGCGTATGTTGTGTTATTTCTTTAAATCTTTCTTTTGACAAAAAAACTACTCAAATCTTCCTTCATCTTGTGTCAAAAACGCTACTTAAATTCTCCTTTCCATAGTGAACAAAGGTGTTTAATTTTACCTTACAGTGTAAAAAGAGGTGTTTAAATTTTCCTTTCCATTGTAAATCTTCAATTTGTCTCTTTTAAAGTTAACAAAGTTAATACAATGCCTTCTTCCATTGGTAACAAAGGTGATCAAATGCTTTCTTCCAGTATCAATAAGGTGTTTACTTTGTGTTATTTTGTTATTGTTGTTGTTGTTGTTATTTGTCAACTAATATGTCCTTTTGTTTTATATCAAGAAAGCAAATATGTCCTTCTGTCTTATATCAAGAAAGCTACTTACATTCTCCTTTCCAGTGTGACAAAAAGGTATTTAAATTTAACTCACAGTGTCAACAGAGGTGTTTCAATTTTCCTTTCCATTGTAAATATCCAATATTTCTCATTTAAAGTTAACAAAGGTAATACAATGCTTTCTTCCAATGTTAACAAAGGTGATAAAAATGCTTTCTTCCAGTATGAACAAAGGTGTTTAAATTGTGTGTGTTTTTGTTGTTGTTGTTGCTGTTATTTGTCAACAGATATGTTTAAGGATTTCCTTCAATATCAACAAAGGTGCAAGAAATTGCCTTTCAATGTATACAAAGGTGATTACGTGTCTTCTTCCATATGATATAAATGTTTAAATCTTCCTTTTCATTTCCATGAAAGGTGTGTAAATATATTATCCAATATCAACAAAGGTGTTAAAATCTTCCCTTTCTTATTTTAATAAAGGTGTTTAAAGGATTTCTTCCAATATATCAACAAAGGTGTTTGAATGGTTTCTTCCAATTTTAACAAAGCTGCTTAAATTTTTTCTCGCAATGTCAACAAAGGTGTTTACGTACATTTTGGTCAACAATAATGTTTAAGACTTTCCTTCAGTTTCAACAAAGGTGTTAAAATCATGCCTTCCAAATGTCAACAAAGGTGACTTAATCTGCCTTTTCTATGTCGACAAAGGTATTTTGATCTTTTTTTTTTAATGTCAATGCAGTTTGAACCATTACAAAGATATTAACATCATCAATTCCCATATCTACAAGGATGATTACAGGCCTTTCCATTATCAGAAAAAGATAAGTATGCATTATCTTACCTAAAATTAAAATCACAAATATTCATGTACACTCACTTCAGACATCAGGGCCAACGGAATCTGATTTTGACAAATTTGTCAGTTTTAATTTTAAGTATGTGGTGCAACCTGGGCAATACGGTCAATTGATTTAGCCACCCCTTGGCATCAATAGTGGGTGACATCTTTTTTCTTCACAATGCCACTGAGCGAATCCTTATTGAGAAAAATCTAATTAATCTTGTTTGTCATTGGTCAAATTCACCACTTGTGCAGCAAGATCCCATTTGTACTTACAGTAAATATATAATGTGTGTATATTAAAATAACAGCTAATCTCTGGTTAATATAGTGGTCTTGTAAGAGAAGCATGGAATAATTTTTTTTGCAGTTTAATTTTTTGTTCAAAAAGAAAAAAAGAAAAAAAGAAGATTTAGTATTATGATGCATCTGCATGTTGTTTTTATTACAAAGTTAAATACAAATCTTCCATTAAATTGTAAAGACTAAATGCTTCTCTTTCTCGTTGACATGTTGTGTTAAGATCCCCTTTGTTCTCTCGTTGACATGTTGTGTAAAGTTCCCCTTTGGCTCTTACAATAAAAACATCTTAAAATGATAACACTTATGTTTCTACACTTTAAATGTCAATTTCCTTTTGAAGAAAGGTAGATAATTGAGTTAATTGGATTATATTTGACTCAGATAATACATTTTATTCTTGTCTGAGAGTCAAGGTACCCCGGTTATTTAATTCCGAATGAATAATAGCCTATGATTGTATTATGAACAAAATTTAAGTTATGTGTAATAGAAACTCTTTTTATTTTTTCGAGAAAATGTTCATTATTTTGTGTATTGTGTAGTGTCTATGTGTCTTGTTTGTTTGCTCTTTTAGATTAAGATAAAAATAAAAACTGCATAATTGACAGTTGATTATTCATATTTTTGAAAGACAAAATAAGAACAAAACTATGATGTTAGCATAATTTTCCTTTTTTGTTTCTGTAAACTGCATCTTACCAAACTGGTGGTGTGGTGTCTTAAAAGGTTTAAAGTGATGTAAATGAAATCTTGAGTGATGAATGTAAATAAAGGGTTTCAGCACCAATGTATTGTTAATAGCTTAATAGCATGTTGACGTTTGATAGTCATCAAGACTCATAAGCAGGATGTAAACTGCTTCATGTTTGTTAATCTAAACCTTGTATGACCCAAACAGTGTGATAATAAGAAACATTTAAACAGTCTGACATTAAGAATAAATATCACAAAAGTTCTAATGAACCAACATCCGCAGAATTTGTATCATACATTGTTATTACAAACTTTTACAAGAGCAACACAAAGGCGAAGCAATATTCGCCCTAATTTAAATTTGTCCATGTAATTAATCAGGGTAGAAACCAAATCAAGAAGCTTGTCTGAAAAATGTTAAAATTTAAATATCCTTAGATACTATTTGACCTCCAAGGCTGTTTCGAAGTGCATGATTCATAAAACCGTTATAAAGCTTTGCAAGGTAATGCTTTACGCCAAATATAGAAGCATTGTATAAATCAATAGAAAAAAAAGATATGCTTTAAAGAGTTAATTTTGATTTTAATAACTATTCACATTTAGATGCATCATCATATTGTGTGCATTTTTCTCTGTAAAATAGATTTGCTAGGGCTTGCAGTCGTGTGGATGATTTTGATAAACGCAATCTATAACTGGCAAACTTTCTGATATCGCTATCATAAATTTCTTAAATATCTTAAAAATTTCTACCATCATAATTTGATTGTAATTTAAAAACCCATTTATGATTGGGTATAAGCAATTCTAATTTTATGGATATGTTGTTTAATAACTTCACAGGTTAATGGGTCATAGTATTTTTTCTGCAGTCTCAAAATCATCAGAATGTTTATTAAAATAGGCTATGACCCTTATATGTTAAGGTATACCGCATATTTGGTGTTTAACCCTTTAACATATAGACGCTATCTCTCCTCTTCTAATTGCATCTGAGTTGTTTTAATTTTCGCCTGTCTTCCGTCTTGCTTGGCCTACCCTTGTAGGTTTCCTCATATTCCGTTCATGGATCGAGTATTTCTGTTATAGAAATTAGGCTGTACCTTTCTGTGCATATTTACAGTATCGTTCATGCGTAATTATTTATTTCCTGTAACGTAACCAGGGCAACTGTTAGAATTTCACTTCGCGGGTATTCATTTCATTTACACTGTCTCGTCCTAGAGGAACATATTGGGGCTAAGAGTAAGGTTTTGCACGACTAAAACCGGTTTAAACTCTCCAGTGGTGTTATTACTTACCATTCTAAGGAGGTACCTCTATGCGATCCTTCATATTGTTACATGTTTTAAATGATTTAACTTTTTGTGATTTCTTGATTTGTTTATTTGTCGTTAACGTTATTTCGTTCAATTTTCACTCGTATACCATTTTTGCCCGCCCCTTTCTACCCATTTTCCTTACACCAATTGTCCCTAAACTTTCCATATGGACCCCTATATAAAAATCATTTTACTTATTAAATGTCCCTTCCCTCCTTATGCCTCTGTTGTGTCCTCTCCCAATTTTGGTTCTGTACCTTCTGTACCTTCTGTGCATCCTGCTGTTATGGCTAGATTGTGTCGGTGCTGTGTTCTGTGAACCTCACCCTACTTACTTTTTGATCTTTATTATCATTTCTCATTTTCTATACCTTTCTCTAGTTTAAGCAAATGAATTCCAGGGGCCGGGACATGAAACAATTTTAATCCTAAATTCATGATTTTTATTACATTTGTAGAAATACTTATGTTGATGCTACATATTAGATATCTAAGCTATGGATAAATGATATTGATACAAAATGACTAAGTGTGATATTGCCATTGACCTGCGAAAGGTCGTCACATGAAGTAATCGTCTCATTATAGTAAGCATTTGTGCCAATAAGTCTCCTTCCTTCCACAGGTTCCAAAGATACATTCAGGACACGAAAACTCCTATATTAGTCTATTAAAATAATGTTATCTCTATGGCGGGCAAATAAATTTCTCTAAAAGCCCGATCAAGCGTATTGCACACAGTCATATTATAAGTTATGTATATATCAAAAAGTTTGAATTTCTTTCTATCGGAACACAGAACACAGAATTGCACCAAATTGAATGGTCAGCAGCTAATGCACTCCTGGGGAGTTTCATTAATGCATTGGTGCACCAAACCTTACTCCTACTTCCAACATGTTTTGTGGTTACAAAATGTGAAATAAGTTAACCACAGAAATGATTATGTAGATAAATGTAAAAGTAAACTCAGTAACAATTAAAAGTACTTAAATGCCTCTAAGGAAGACAGAGTAGTATGAACAGTAAGAAAATCATCTACAAGGGATAAAGGAAGGCAGAAGACGAAATTCCAAAATAATTCAACACAATTGTTTAAGTTCTAATCAGTATTATATTGATAATGCAGTGTGTCCTGCAAACATTCATATAATTTCAGGCTAAGTGACTTTTCACTATGCATGATTGCTTGAACATACACACACTCACGCGCACGCACACACACATACACACACGCGCGCGCACACATGTACAATTGAAATTAAACACAAATTTATCAAGATTATGCAATTATTGTATCCATTAAATAAACATGGTAACTTAATAAAACAGTCTTTAATTGCAGATCTTAATTTAGCGTTTTCTACAATTGTTCATTATTTTTATGATAATCATTTTTAATTCTTTTTTCAGACATTGATGGTTCGTTCAAAGGAAACAACACAGAGAATGGCATCAACTTATGCACAGAATCAAAATACAAAAAATACAAAAAAATGGCAGTCGCGGTATGTAATGATAATCTTCCTCGTCATGTTGTACAGATAAAATTCGACTATTTCGATGTGGAAAACTCAGATTACTGTATCTTTGATTCGGTGAATCTTTTGCTTTCGACAGAAGACAGAGAAGGTATTTCAATTTTAGTGTTTTGTTTTTCACTATATATAACAGATTGAATGCAATATTAATAAAAAAGTGACTTATGTTCCAAAAATGTTTCCGTGCAAATTTACATAATTTGTAACAGACACTCATGAATTAATTGATACTTATATTATTGAACAGTCTCTCAACCATAACTTTTTTTAATCGTAATAATATTTCTGAAATTTATATCATATATTTTCCAGAGACATCTTTTCTTAACGGACAATCTTGCGGAAAAAATAAACATAGGCAAACGTTCATCACAAGGGGCAACTCACTTCGCCTAGAACTTAAAACAGATGAATCATTAGCCCTTAAGAATTTTCAGGCAAAGATTACATTTGTACCAGATACAGGTAACTAAAAATTTCTTTTTTCTTTTATGTCATTTCAAATAATTAAAATTTATTTCTATCACACAGAGTTACACTTCACCAGTTTTACCAATTAACTTGTCATTTATGAAGCATTTGGAATGTTCTTCTTTCGTTAACCAATTAAACAAACGAATAATTTATTTTAGAATGTATATGCAAAGACAAAATGGAATGCATTCAGGACAACACTGAAAAGTATGTAACTTTAAATTAAATTATGTGGAAAATGATATTTCCTTTTAATATGTGTGTATTTAAAAAGAAATACGAACTATAGACGCTGTTTTCCTTTTATTTGAAATCTGTAGACAAGAATCTAAAGGAAGTAAGATTATGAAATACTTTTATAAGCTTATGAAGTTTCAACTTTGACATTTTTGAATTAATCACTGCAACGCACATAAGATTCGATGTCAAATAAACATTGTTAATATAACAATGACATGACAAATATTTCACGTTCATTTTTGTTTAAATATGACTATTTATGATATTTTAGATGTATTCGAGGAACATATTGTGATATAAATATATGCCAAAATGGCGGAACATGTATAAAGAATCGTTCTACGGAGAAATGTTACTGTCCTAAAGATTTCAAAGGAGACGACTGTTCACAAAGAGATGTAAGAAAAATGCAGTATTTAAATGGATGAATGAGAGTTTGCTTGATGTAAACGATGCTCTTCCTAAATTCATTTTGATATCGTAATTTTATGTTAACCATTGTCATTGAAATATACTTCGTTCGTTGAAAATTGCTGATTCCCGTAACCTGGCCGTATTTGTTCCATATTTATCTCCATTTTCCGAGGAAACGTGGCGTTATTGTCATGACTCTCTCTTCAGCGATGGTATTGGCGTTGGTTTACTTGTTATTTACGGCAATTCATTCGGACACTACCGAAGCTTTTCACATCAAACTTGGTATACATGTTTATTGTCATAAATGAATGCACATACACCTAAAATTAGTTTTTGCAAACTTGTCCTCCCTCCTTTATTAACATTTTTAGGTGCATTTTCTCAGCAACTGTAACTTTAATTTTTCTCTTCAAATTGGTTTATATGTTCACTATCAAAATATGAAGCCATTTTAACAAGTAAAATTGTTATGTGCCTTTTTCAAAATGGCGGAATTGATAATTTTGCAGGCTCGCTCAATGTACAGCAGCCGGTTGGTGCAAGCTAACCAAATCGCCATTTTTGTATAACGTTCGATTCTATCTAAATACTCATTTTCTTGTTCAAATACACGTTTTTATTCATGCAATATGTCTGCTTATACAGTTTAACTCAGTGACCCCATTTATAAGTTTATTCTCTCCAAGGTTAGGGGCGTCCGTGGCCGAGTGGTTAAGGTCGTTGACTTCAAACAACTTGCCCCTCACCGCTGTGGGTTCGAATCCCGACAGGGACTTTGAATTCTTTCATATGAGGAAGCTATCCAGCTAGCTTACGGAACGTTGATGGTTCCAATCAGGTGCCCGTTCGTGCCTGAAATAATACACAATAGGGAACCTGGGTTCTTCCTCCACCAGTAAAGCTTGAGCGTCGTTAAATGACCTACACTGTGTCGGTGTGACGTAAAACCCAATCAAACAAACAAACAAACTCTCTAAGGATATTTCCTCAACCAAACTTTGAATAGTTTAGTTCCCCTCACAAAATTTTTAAGTTGTTACTAAATTTGGATAATAGTGAAAACAATAAGAACTCATTTCACTTCTTAAATCAATTAGATTTGGCGCAGACAAATATTCTTTTTATTTTTATTTATTTTATTTTACATGCCTTTTAAGTGCGTTTAAATCAATATTCATTTTGCAAGGGTGAATTTCTGGTGAGATTCATTAGTGCACCCGTGGACCGAACGATAAAGAGGGGTGAAAGTCACGTAGAAGAATGTAAAGTTGAAGTGCCATATGGAGAGCAGGTAGAATATAATTGGTAAGAGAAGAATCATTATAGGTTTTTTAGTTGTTTATTAAAAGCTAAATAAGGAATCAAAAGGACGGACGAAAGACTAAGATTTGAACAAACCGTCCAAAAACAATGGGAAAAGTAGGGATCGAACCACAAATTTTTTCATATATGAGATAACCACTTAACCGACTGTGCTATTGCGGATGTGTCGAGAACATATACATTACGCTAGTGTAGAGTTATGCAAACATTAGTTATATACTTTATAATAATTCTCGTAAACTATACGGACCGAACCGAAGTGGGATCGAATGGGAGAACTTAATAAAATTGAATTTTGAAAAGGCATCTAAGGTTTTTTGTGAAATTATCGGCATTAGTGTCAATTAAGGTAAGACAGTTATAAAAGTATTCTGGTCCTTCAAAATACTTAGAGATATTAAAATTTTTGGATATCTCAATCAACACTTCATCAGTATAAATATATGGAACCCCTTTCCACCCTTAAATTGTCATGCGTAATAGCTCTGTATAAATTGGCGTCACAAACAACAAAATCTGTATACTGTATAAGTGTATATAAAAGACAGTTTGGATATTTTGATTATTAGGAATGTTCTTAACTGTTTGATTTAATGGTTAAAGTTATACTTTAGTATGGATTAGAGATATAGGGATTGAAATACTCCGATATTATTAGAGAGTTCAAATAAAGTACTGTAAGCATATTTTAAATATTATTATCATTATAATCATTATCAATTTTATTTTTATGATCATTATTATTTTTTATTATTAATGTATTTTCAATGAATACAATGAAATAAGTTTCACTTTACTTGCTATGTATGTAATATTATAACTAACAGTGAATAAGGGGGACAACGTTATTCAGTGGAACAATTTTGACGGAAAATTTCATCATCGTGTTTTGCGTATTTTAATTGTTGACGTCAACGACGTCATTATCTGTATACATAACATAGTGTAAGATAAAACATATAAGAAGATAAATATGTGATGTATAAAAATAAACAGAAACTCCTTGAAAAAGAAGGGTTTAATCCCTCGAAACGTTGGAGATAGAAAAGGTTGTGCAGTAGATAAGCATTTTTTAAGATGTTCATAAAACAACCAATAAGATGTTGCGCCTAAGCGAACGCGGTCGTTTACCATTATATGATAATCATAATGTTACCAGACTTGTAAAATATTGGTGTAAATTGCTGCCAATGCAGAATCACAAATACCCTAAAAACTGTTATCTGATGCACAAAGACGTATATGACGTAGGATGACGTACAAGGGCATCAGATTCGATAAACTCTTTTTAACTTTGGTTTTTGGTTCGCACCGATGTTTCAAACTTTGGGTGATATCACTTTATGACAAGTACTAAATTAAAACAGCGAGTATCTGATTGTCTTACACAGAACTGGCGTAATCGCAATAAAAAAGTGTTAAAGATGTGAACATCAGATATGGAAAAACGTTCAACAAGGACAGACAGTGTTCAATGAACACAACCCCCACGCAACCCAGCAACAAGAACCGGTGGCAGGAGTCCAGGAGGACCCCAAACAAAGTCAGGACAGGACTCACGGCAGAGCACTAACATGCCAATCATTAAAGTGACACTCAATAACAAACAACAGTAACTGACAAGGAAATTGAAGAAAACAAAGAAAGGGAAGATACTTACTATAGACGAGAGCCAAACAAGAAACTCAAACAAAAGTGTTACCCAAACAGTATTAAACAACAAATACAGACATCTGAGAAACACAGAGGGGCACCGCCTTGGAACGTGGACCAGCATAGGTACTGCTGGGGAGTAAAAACAGGTTAATGGTGCACCAAACCTCACTCTTAGCCCCACCGTGCTCCTTTAAACAAGACGTTGTAAATAGCATGAATCCCCGCCAAGAAAAATTCTAATAGTTGTTATGGTTACAATATGTTAAATAAGTACAAAAAGATGGAAACAAAGTGATCCCTCTGAAGCATCAATCACAACAAAATTAAATAAAAAGATGAAATAAATACACGTTATATAAGCAACCATCAACAAATCATGTAGATAAATGCAAAAGTGTTCAACTGTAAAAGAGTTGAACACTAAGCATGCAGTATGTCATAAAACAATAGGTCATAACCTCTTTTAATAAAACATTTAATGATTTAAGTAAAAACAGCAGAAAAAAATCGTCTTAAATTCAGGCTATCTAATCCCTTGTAGCAGAAGTGATTTTAAATCACTATTGAACTCGAAATTAAATCAAAATTACGATTGTTAAATTTTGGTAAAATATTTGTGTAATTTATGATAGTGATGCCCTGCTTAAGAAGCTTGCTAGTAATGAAAATATTACGCTCGTTGAAACCCTTTACGTTTCGATAAGCTCTAGCGAATCTAATTCACTGAGAAACATATACCTCATTAGATGTTGCATGGGGTACGTCTCCATTTAAATGTGGATAATTAGCCATACAAAAATCAAAGTCATCTCTTTATCATTTTCGTGTGAATAGAATTGATGTTGATATTAATATGAAGACTCAAAAACAATACCAGATCCTTTACTGTAAATCAAAGTCGGATTTCAAATGGGGGATTGCTGTTTATTCAGTTTAGTTACATAAGCGTCAAGTAAAGGATCTAGAGCCTGTGTTTACAACTACCTTTCAACGTGAACCGAAACGTTACAATCCAAATGACAAATACGTCAGTGAGTTGTTCAAACATGTATATGGACAGTTGTACTTCAACACTAGAGACATACATAATGTGCAATTTGTTCTGCCAATCAAGGTAAAATTAATCACATGTCGATGTATGACTTGCATGTATGAAACTATGATTATTTATACAAATATTTCCTATGTTGTTCAAGTGTTTCATGTAATGGTATTCATTTGTTTCATAATGTGTTGTTCAATTGTTTCATGACCATCATAAAATAAAAAAGATGTGAACCCACAAAAGTTTTATTTTTCTTTATGTAGTAAGCAAAGTTTTTTTTATAGAAAAAGTGGCCATACTTTTCCGAACACTTGCCCATAAGTTGCCAATACATTAAAGTGTTCCATAAGTTTTCGAAATTTTGGAAAGTTGCCAAATAAATTTTAAAAAATACAAAAATACATAAAGAATATTGCATTTAGCGTTCTTTTTTAAAAAATATTAGGTAAATTAGAATAAACATGACGTCTTAATGTTGATAGTTTAAGGGGAATAGAAAATGTCCGTCCTATATGTCAATTGTCAATTGTTAAGTAGGTTTTATTTCTACTAGGTCAATAAAAGGAAGATTGATAGAGCCGTACAATGACAAGACAGGATTTGGAACTCATCCAGGTGGAGTATTACAGGTGCGTTATGAACGTTCTAGCATTTTTATTTGAATTATGTGAATTTGTTTACAGATATGTTACTGTAACTATTTCGACTATATCAAGATAAATTCATTCTTAATGATAAAAACCCCATCTTTTTCTCATTCGAGTATATATAATATATACATTTACTGCTAATGAAATTGTAAATATCAAAAAACTTTATATTAGATACTAATTTCTTCTTTTTGATTGTTGACCGAATAGAGAGGATAAGGTTTTTCATTTTAACTGAAAATGCGATTGAGTCAGAATTCAGCCTTCTTTATAATTCCCCTTTATCTGGAATAATCAGAAAAAATCCTCAGTGAAAATCCATCTTATATTGGGTGGTCAAAACTGGTTCCGCAGACCTTGATTTTTCCAGTAAATTATTCCTAATGAAAGGAAGATTTTACATGTATACGGATAACGGCATAATCAATTTTGATGTCGTACAAGCAGGGATGAAAATTTGTATATTAAGAAAGTAATATCTCAAAATGTAGCTTATCAAAATGGAACTGCATACAGCAGTAGCATTTTGTGTATGGTACTGAGAATCCACAACATGAACCGGAGATGAGTCAGTTTTGTCCCGATTCCCAAATCATATATTTTCAACTTCACTGTGTAAATGTTTAAGATTGATGAGTTTTCGGACGCATTGGTGGGACAATATTCATGTTTTGCGACAAGCTCTGGTGGATCAGCGGAACACACGTTTGAGTATAGGATTGCAGAGGATTGTAACGTCAGTAAGTTTAAAACATTAGCAACACAACAAATGATTTAATGTATTACAAATTGAAAAAACATAGATGCAAATTTATCAAAGAAAAGATAAACAGTAGTTTTATAAGAAACTAACAACAGATGTGATCTAAATTTACAATAAAATTTACCAATTGCAAAGACAAATTGTATAAAAAATATATATATTTGCGTGTAAACACTGCACCATGACAGAGACAGAAAACCAGGGTTAGTAAAATTAGCATCCTTATTGTTATATACTTTATAAAAAGTAAGTTTAAACTTAATACTCAGCGGTATAATTAAATCTAACTGGCCGACTGGGTGGGGAATATCATCATTTAATCGAATCGCTAAATTTATCTTTTAAAACCGGTAGATAAGGTTTAAAACTCACAATTAAGCAGGTTTTACGGGCGATTGCGGTAGCACTTTCCTATATTTTCTAAGGACATACTCAGTCAAACCTGCTCCATTTTCAATTTTGCCGTTTTGGGCGTTTGTTAAGGTCTCATTTTCCCTTTTTATGTGACTGTTAAAAGTGTCATTCAATATAATTTGAATTGTTGCTTAAGCAATATGGTCTCTTTTCTCGTAGATTCCTAGTAAACTGTGGTTTAATATGATAGATAATAAACTGTACTTGTCCCCCACTCTTGTACATCATCTGTTTGAATTATTGTGACGTTTATAAGATAAGATTGTCCAATTTAGTAATTTTTGACAGTTTTGACATTGTCAAATTCATATTCAAATTTACCAGAAATATTCCCTGGACCTCAGGCAGAGAACAAAAAGATAAATGAAATGGCTTTACTTATATGCCACGTGGACCATCGGGCCAAAGCAGTTAGATGGAAGAAAGATGGAGTTTACATTGATTATGACAAGGATGATAGAATCAAGGTATGTTTACATTTTTTTTTAAATCAATTTAATACGTTTTTCCATACGTGGGCAAATATTAATCATTTAATAATTTCCTGTTTTCTAATTGTTTAGTTCAATCTTTAATAGATTGTAAGAAATGCGAAATGAGTAAAATTTAAATTACAGATCTGTATATATATGGAAATTAAATAGCATATATATTTATCTTGACATTTCATTAATTGAAAAGCGTCACTTGTAGTTAACAGACAGACATACAGAAAATTACGATTTTTCCATGGCAACGCATGTTGCATTTCGCGCATGCGCATTCTGCGTTGGGCAAAAGCGCAAAAACGATAGAATACATTTTAGCGTACTAAAAGGTTTTAAAAGGCGTGATTTCAAGTTATGTCACCCAGAAAAAAATAAATTTTGGGATGAATTAAAGCGGTAAGTACTTAAAACGTGAATTGATATTTATAACAGATATACAAAATTAGCAGGACTTAAAATTCAACGACCAAAAGTCCTATGTTCAAGCTATCATTAGGTGACTTTTTCATCAGTAATCTAAATTAAAACACCAGGGTGTTAAAGATCACATTTTATTACCCATGTATTACATAATATTACACCATTGGTATTCCTTTGAAAGTGGATTGACCAGGCGGCAAGTCTCGAACAGATGACACGTGACCGGTTGTTATTTGCCAGCTAGTTATAATATCATTCCATTCAACCGGGTCATTTAAGTACCATGGCATAGTTAATTACTTAAAACTATGAACATGATAAATCGTAATTTTAGTAACTTTTATTTATACCAATCTCATCAATGTTTATTGATTTTGTGAAGTGATAAATAGTGTACGTGACGTGCACTCATGTGTTACAAGAAATCGGATAAAATGTGTGTTATTCCACCACCCATCCTAACTTCTCAAGAGTTTAAAAATTTATTTAAATATATATGTGACTTCAAAAATTTCTGTTTGGCATCTCAGTCAAGTCGGATAAAGGATAAAATTATCTAAACTGAAAACTAAAAAGCATTATATCACGTGTTCCGACTTTTCTTTTTCAGAATGATAATTAACCTCGATTTTAAATGTTATAAAATTCATATAGAAATGTTATATATTATATGTTATAAAAATAGTTTTATATGGACAATTTCAACAACAATTAAATTGACTTTTTTATTTGATAATATATATTGTTCTACATTTTTTTACACCAACAATCTCAATTTCAGGCACGTGATGGGTAAGGGGGAATTCTTAAACACTCGTCTTTTCCATGCCTTTTTGGGCAATCTTTGCCACAAAGGCTATAAAGGCATTTTTTGTGTTTCTGTAAAAAGCTATTTAATATGATTTTCTAATTTATACCTTAACCTAACTCAGAATTTTCTATGAATTTCAACTACATTTCTATTTAAGGCAAGGCTTTTTTGCCCTACGCAAATTGCGCATGCACGAAAAATACTACTTCCGGTAAATTTTTCATAGCAACGGACCGCGTCGTAAAAAGGTCTATATAAACCAACACATATCTGTCAAGTGATCGAATAAAGTTCTAACAATAATCACATTTTTATCACAAAAATAAAGATATTTTAAGGAGGATGAATAAGGCAACTCACATTTTCTTGTTAAAAAGACAAGTTTTATGTTTCAAATTTGCAATTTCAAGACTTTCTTAATGCGTTATATATGAATTTTGCCAGCTTTACAACAGTAACACAATTATCACTATTCAAAAGCTCTATAAACTTCATTACACTTTTATAAAATATTCTTTAATGAATTGTTTCCTTATATAAGCTTATACTGCACATACCATGACAAAATGATATTAGTATTCAATATCTCTATTGTTACAAAATAAACAATATCGCACATTTCTTTCTACTCTATTTCTAGCGTATCGACCGGTTTCAATGACTAACTTGTTCGATGATAGTCTAAGCTTAGACAGAATGCTTCTAAATTTAAATGGCAATATATCGAAATATTTTTCAAACCCTTATGAAATTTTATAATGTTTGTATACAACCAATGTTCCGCATCCCTGTAGCCATTGTTGCCAGTTTTAAAAGTATCTATAATTACTCTTTCTGTAAAAACAAGATTGAACTTATTTAAGTCAACACAGAATTGATTGTTCCAAACATATGAAAAATCATAACAATCTAAAAGGTTTTTTACATGTTCAGGAGTTTTCATATAGACATGTCGGCAAAATTTAAACTGTTCAATAGAATTTCTTTAAACTTGGCAAGTTATTAGAATATGATAACAGAAACATTTTAAACAGAAAACAAATTTGGGGTGACCGTTCTCATTTTCGAGTTATCTGCCTTTGGAATGGAATTCGTTGAATTTTCGTTGAATTCAAGGGCATATTATTTACAATGAAGCGAAACAATACATTTTTTCATATTTTCATGAAGCCTACCTTCTTATTCAGTATGCCAAATTTCAAAAACAAATTTAGAGTGGATATTTTTTTCCCCACTTCTTAAAAATTCAGCTATTTTTATGAATTTAAAGTACCATTCTTTTCATTGAAAAAATAACAGAACCGATAAAAGGAGTTGCTTATAATTATGAAATTTTGTGTTGTATTCAACAATAAATAAAAAATATTATCCAGAAGTAAAAACAAAAATTCATTTACGTATAAGTTCTCTGCCCTTTAAATGACCTCAAATAAGTAGAAAATTCTGATTCAGAGGCAGACAACTCAAAAACCAATTTTTTTTTATTTAAATGTTTCTGTTATCATATTCTAACAACATGCCAAGTTTAAAGAAATTCTGTAGAACAGTTTTAATTTTGCCTATATGTCTTTATGAAAACTCCCCAAAACGTCCTTAACTTGCCCAGTTATTTCTATAAACCGTACATTTACAAAATATTTATACATTTTTGCTAACAATATAATAGAAGACGCAACTTTTTCACACCAGAATTTAATGGTACGTCCAATTTTCCATAAACACCCACATTACTACAAATTCTTTTAACATTCAAAAGATATTTACAAAATTTTAAATGGTTACGTTCAATTTCTTTCGATTTAATTAAACGACACATTTCACACCCACAATTGAGAGAAGCTGTAACAAAGGCGTCAAAGAGTTTGCAAATTATTCATCATGTGTAATAGAGCCTCTTTTTCTTAACACAATAACCTTCGTCTTCAAAGTTATCACCTCCAGACCCTTAACAATATGCAAGTTAAGGCTATTTTGTAGGTCGCTAACTGTATCGCCTAAAATAACCATGTCGTCTTCAAATAACAAAAGTATGACTCATCTAGTGATAAACCACTGTCATCTTTTTCTTGCAAAAATAGTTCAAGGAAACGATAATTAAGGAGAACATCAAAGAGGACATAACCTCTCCTTTTTTAGGCCTACAGCACATTCGTTGGATTCCGAATATGAATTACACAACTTTTAACACAAACTTTAACATGTGAATACATTTCCTTTACTATTCATAAAACCTTTTATGAAGCATTTAAAACAATACAGCATCAATTGATGAAGGACGCGTGCGTAAGCCGAATTGCCTGTCACTAATAGCGTTATAAATTTCTGACCAATCGCTTAGCCGCTTATTCAATATTCCTGTAAAAATGTTCAATTACAAGTGTAAACGTTACGCAGTCACACGGCTCCACATTTTTCATCCAAAAATGTCAGGAATTTAGAATAGCATTAAACATATCAACCATATGAGAAAAGAGTATATCGTTTATCAAACTATCCATGCCACAAGTTTTATTCTTCTTTATAATCTTAATTCAGCAGAAGTAATTGGCTTATCTAGCTCATGAACACTGTCTGTCCCACAATGCTTTCAAATGGGTTTATGTGGATATAGTAGTAGAAGTTGTTAACTTTCTTTTAATCCATTTATTTCTATTCATGAACTTTAATGTGTCTATAAATCTAAAAGTACCATGGGATAGCCACTTTAAATCAAAAGTGTGAATGTCAGACTCTCTCCTCCCAACGTAATGCAATTTCGAGTACATGCTCTTATATATAACATACAAAATTGACACAACTATATATGAGCCGTGTCACGACAAAACCAACATTGTGGGTTTGCGACCAGCATGTTTCCAGACCAGCCTGCGCCTCCGCTCAGTCTGATCAGGATCCATGTTGTTCGCTATCAGTTCATCTTCTTGTGATAGAGTTGGTAAGCGGTTAGCATGGATCCTGATCAGACTGCGCGGAGGCGCAGTCTGTTCTGGATCCATGCTGGTCGCAAACCCACTATGTTGGTTTTGTCGTGACGCGGCTCATATGCAATTAAAACATCTTACTAGAGAATAATACAATGAAACAACTATTGCGTACCTTATATATTGTAATTCTGAATCACCATTTTTTTTTAAAAAAAAAAGGATATTTTATATCATTGTATTAACGGCATTGGACCGCACACCTGATAAAATCGTGTTTTTAGTAAAGAAATTACCAGGGCAAAGAAAATATTCGATATTTCAGCTGATATGACACTTATTTGACCTGGGTTTGATTTTGTATCTTTCCCCCAGTACATGCTAGTGTTGAAAAACTACAGATATCAACAAATAATCAAAATTTGATTTACCTTTTTTGTAAAATACGGAAGAAACTAATTCCCCAAGTATAAATAATCAGAAATCTGAGTTTTATTTTGATTTACAATTTAGTATGAATATACTGTACAGGTATAATAAAATGAACATTTGAGTCGGTTACTGGTACGTTTGGCTTAATATCATCTTAAAAGATAATTATTTAACGTATTATACTTTGTAAGTGACTTGATCAAATTTAATAAGTAAATTTCTAATATCAACTGGATAATGATTTATCACCATGGTGCAAACGCCGGAAGTTCATCGGTTCAGTCGTATAAGGTGCGAAATGATAATAATAATAATAATAATAATAATAATAATAATTATTATTATTATTATTATTATTATTCAGCAATTTGCATATTCAAAACGAAATAAGAAATCGAAACAAATATCGTTTCTTTCTAACGGTTAAATGTAAATGTTCTTATCCATACTTTGAATTCATCTTATAGACACCACTATTTTTTATTTTTACATAAATTCAATACCTTTAAAATCACACCTTTTTAAATGACAACCGAGGGAATCAGCAAAAAGTCTAACTGTTAATAAACGGTCTTTTTTCAAGCTAAATTTAACCTTCACGACATCACACGAGAAAAGTCACTTGTGTTCATTGTGTAACAACAAGAGCAACTGCGTGGTATATGTCTTGACTGCCCTATGTTTACTTTTTATTTCCACCCAAAACAGTTTGATATAATTTATCCACAATACAAATTGTTCATTATTGTATTGGTCAAAACAAATATTTTATCTTTGACAGAAAATGGCTAATAACTACTTACGTATATTAAACGTTGGAATGAAAGACGCGGGAGTTTACCAGTGCGAGGCCGAAGACGAAAACGGTTGCTATAGTTATAAGGAAGGCAAACTTCAGGTGGTAGACGTAAAGTCTTTCCGTTCGTGTACGTGTTTTTATTTTCAATTTATAAGGTTTTGTAAAACTTAGATTCATATTGTTTTATCCGTTTAGGTTTTTTTTACAGAACAGTATTACATGTGTTGATTTTCTTGTTACAATGTATTCTAAATATGAAAAATACGAACCAGCGACACAGAACTAATTACTTGACGCCCAGCAGGATACCAAACAAAAACAGGACAGGGCACAGGGTATTAATTTAAATAGAATTCAGAATAGGAAATCATAGGAAACCGACAAAGTTAAAGATAGGCCTACGAAGGTAAAGGGGTGCAGAGAAAAAAACTTTCGGAAGATTTGTGGGGGGGGGGGGCAAATTGAAAAATGCTATAAACAGGCTATGTTACATATCATTAATAATATACATTGTATAATTATATATTTTTTCAAAGCAGGGATTTCATTAATATTAGTGAAGGGATAATAATTATATGAGTGAATGTACATTGCGTGATTATTCATAATATCTACAATTTTTATAAATGTGTAAATATTTAGTTTATATTTTCCCTTGAAACACGTGTATTTTATATTGGCGATGAATATTTAATAATGTTATATTTTGAATTACCTTGTCTGTATTTCGATCGTGTTGCGGTTATCTCGTTTTACACTATGAAAAAGAAACCATAGTACCAGTGTTTATCAATACATATCGATCAATAATTATTTTGTTGTGATTTGTTCATGATTTCGACTGAACGTTTTTCAAAAATTATATTTAACTACAACAATGTTCATTTGTGTATTATGATTTGTAGTATAGAATGAAAATAATAAATGATGTATTGTCATCTACTTCTTATTACAGTGGCACAAAGGTGACATGTGTGTGTGTTTTCATTTATCTCGTGGCCACGAGATACTATGTCGTGGCCACAAGTTACTAAGTCGTGGCCACGAGAAAGCTAAGACTTTCTAATATGATCCTAAAGACAAGTTTAAAGTTAATATCTTCAGAAATTTCAAAGATAAATGTTGCAAGTAAAAAAATAGTTGTTAAGTTTAAAAAATTCATAATATATATAGTGTATTCTGATTGGTTATTTATCTCGTGGCCATGACTTGTCTATCTCGTTCCAACGACTTAGTAACTCGTGGCTACGACAAAGTATCTCGTGGCCACGACTTAGTAAATCGTGGCCACGATATAGTAACTCGTGGCCACGACATAGTATTTCGTGACCACGAGATAAATAAAGATACACACATGTCACCTTTGTGCCAACGTATCTTATATAGTAATTTTAACAATCTTTTTTTTTAATTGTTTACATCTCGTATTTCATATACGCTTTTTTCGCTCATAATTTAAATGTAGTATTGCCTCAAAAAGCTTCAAAAGTAATAAATCTTGATTTTCTTTAATATCTTAAAGTCAATATGTGTTCCTCTTAATCTTTTGATCTAAATCGTGGTTTGAATACGCATGTCGCGTGACGTTGGTGATTAAATTACACCTTGTCAATTATAAATTGTTGTTGTGCTAAATAAACTACATTATTTACGGGGTAGGTTACATTACTTAAAGCGCATTCGTTTAGTCATTTTATTACCTTTTTCCAAATATTGATATTAAAGTTCACATAATTTATAGATATATGTCCGACTAATGAAAGAATATTCGTTTTACTTTGTATAGACAGTTCATTTCTAATAACAGTCAATTATAATTACTACAAATTATTTGAAATCTGTATTTAAATAGTGCGACACTCTATAACGCGATGAGTATTGCTTTGTGTCTTTATTACATCATAACAGTGTTACTTTAAAATTCAGGATATTGTGCACTGTAACACCGCACTTTGGGGTCAAACGCACTTTGGGGTCCAACCCCAAAGTGCGTTACGTTCTTTGGGGTCCGACCCCAAAGTGCGTTAAACAGGTACATTTTTTTTAAACATCAGGCAAACGACCGCACTTTGGGGTCATAGAAAATTAATGTTCATAATGTTTTAAATAATATAATGTAGTCAAAGCGAATGGAAAACACAAATCAAGGTATTAAAAAGACGCAAAACATGTGCCCTGGATTATAGTAGAATCAATAGGGATTTGAATGGTCTTGATTAGTAAGTGAAAAACTTTCACCAAATAAATCACCTAATAAAGAATTTGTATCAATTATTAAGCTTAAAATGTTTTTTCTCTCCAAATTTCCATTTATTTGAAAAGAATGTACACCTTTCATTAACTCCATTGTTTTTAGCTAAATGGAATATTTTCCCGTTTTTTATTTACACATTTTATTGAAATATGATAATCTTAGCATAGACAAAGGTATAAATTCTGGAAAATTTTAGAACGACATTTCAGTAAAAAAATGTGCCTGATAATATGTTGAAAGAACCATTTATTTAGTTAAATGTGACATATAAGAAACTTGACTAGGTGTAGATGCGGCTTTAGGTAGTAGTCCTAAAAATATCAACTATTTAAGTAGTCGCACATTAAGAGCGGAGCTTTAGAATAATGTAAAATTCTCTCACTGGGGGTATAGAGGGGATTGTGGGGTATCGACCCCCCCTCCCCGAGGGTTAAAAATATCGTTTTAAAGGCCCATTATGCTTTTATTTGTTGTTCTTAAAAGCCTTTTTATTTTGATGTTCTTCTATTTTATCCAAAAAATACACATTGGCCAATTACGTGAACGAACTTTTTCATCTGTTGGTTTTTTGCAATGATGAGTACAGTTATAGTGAATAAGTACTTTATATGGAAGTCAAATACTACATTGTTTTGACTACTTTTATGACAAATAATCTCACATTTATTGCTACTTTAATCAGGTAACAAGCATCTTACATTTCTCTGATACCATTATTTTAACATTATAAAATTCATGTTTTCTCTTTCTAACGAAGTATGTAAGATTTCCCATTAAAAAAAGCCTCTGGCGAACGGTTGTTACGGAGCTTACAAAAACCCTTAAGTTTGTTGATAAGCTTAATAATGTTTTTGTAAAATCACTATTTATAGTCCGATCGAAAAACTTGATGTTTCACCAGAACATTGCAATAGAGTATATAGTTCATTGGAAAAAAATATTAACTGTATTTTATTTCATTCCCAACATATTTAAAATGGGGCTCAATATGGCTCAAGTAAATGACTGACAAAACGGGACATTTTTCGCAGCATCTTTTAATAATAGGAATACACAATGTCTGTACTAGAGTATTTTGAACGGTGGCATTAAAGTGACTTTTGCATTTTTTTATACTTTTTTTTTGTTTTTCGTACATATTTTTTTGTTTGTCGTACATACATGTATTTTTTTTAAGTTTTGAATACATACTTTTTTTAGTTTTGCATACATATACGTTTTTTAATTTTGCATACATATTTTATTTTAGTTTTTTGTACATATTTTATTTTTGTTTTTTTCGTACATATTTTATTTTTGTTTTTTTCGTACATATTTTATTTTTGTTTTTTTCGTACATATTTTTACATGACGCAATTTACAAAGTAGCGGTTTGGATAATAACGCCATTTGTAAAACACAATTTTTAAACACTTCGCCATTTGTAAATTACAGTACCCAATTTGCAAATGCCATTTGCAAATACCAACATTTTCATTTTGGAGGTATCAAAAAAATAACAACACTTTTAGTATATATATAAAGAAAGGTTCTGCATATTGTCTCGATGTGGTTAACATTTTACACAAACCGCCTGAAAATCCTTTATGTGGTTTTGAAGATAAGGAGCGGACATGAAACCCAAGTCTTAATCCTTTGACCTGTAGGTGTGTCCTCCGACCTTGAGCCGGCACACCTTGCATATAAGTTTTGAATATATACTTTATTTTAGTTTTTCATACATATTCGTTTTTAATTTTGCATACATATTTTATTTTAGTTTTTTGTACATATTTTTTTTTTTTCGTACATATTTTTACATGACGCAATAAAAACCCTGCAAAGCTTAGCTTTCAGCATTATTTCTAAATCAGTGGAATATAAGGACCGTTTTAGATATTTTGTTGTACACCAGTCATTTGTAACCACCTCTCTTGCCCCCGGGGGAGTGCGGGTCAAAAAAGAATCGTGCTTTGATGTTTGCGCTGTTCCGAGGCATAAGGCAGAAATGTTGTTATCTGAGTATCCCCGCAGGTCGAAGATTTTACCAGTGGTCGGGTTTGTTTAAAGTCAATGCCCCCCCCCCCCCCGCTATTCTCAGGGGGTGGGGTTGAGTGTTGCATATTCAGAATAATAACTGATCACCAATTTTCAGCCCTTTCCAAATAGACACTAATATTATAGTATATAATAATAATAAAAAACAATAATTATATAAAATACATATAATTTAAAAAATGGGCCGAAAAGGGTCGGCCGAAACCAGACTTGCCCGGCCGAAAACGACTGGGCCGATTCCAAAAATGGGCCGAAATGTGACCAAACCACTGTGCTAGTTTTATACTCAACTATGGGCTGTTATGAGATGTGAAGGCTGTTTTGATAGGCTAAAATATGTAAAAACAAAAAAAAATATGTACGAAAAACTAAAATAAAATATGAATGCAAAACTAAAATAATAATATGTATGCAAAACTAAAAAATAATATGTATGCAAAACTAAAAATGCAAATGTCACTTTTATGCCACCGTAATTTTGTTACATGAACACAATTTTTAGATATTTCAAGTGGTAAAATTAATGAAACTTTTATCACTTAAGCATCATCAAAGTATTGACCGCCATCTTGAACTCCACCTCAAATATTTCAATGTCGCAGATCGAAAATAAATCAGTACTCAGTATTTAAGCAGAACTCAGATGACACCTTTAGATCTCTGGAACCCAAAGTGCGTTGATATGTAGCATATTAACGCACTTTGGCGTCAACTTCTTAATTTTGACTCCAAAGTGCGTTTGACCCCAAAGTGCGGTGCGAAGTTTAACGCACTTTGGGGTCGGACCCCAAAGTGCGTTTGACCCCAAAGTGCGGTGTTACAGTGCACACAGATATGATGTAAGAAATTCGGTTTCTGATAGTCATCACACTATATGATTTATGTCATGTATAACAATACATGTATTTTCATTTATATTAAAGTATTCAAAGAACCAAAGTCTTAGATGTCCTGATGTTAATGTACATGGACAAAAATGACAGTATTTTATTACAAAAATGTGAATTACAAAACGACTAATAGAAATGTATTTAAATAAAAAACACAAACACAACTATATCCAATGTAAATTGTTATTACCGTAATTTATGAAAATATATATACATATACACATTCATATTATATTTTCTGTTTAAGATGGGAATCTGTGTCATTTTCGTATTTCTTGTTTAGATCTTAACTTTCATTGAAATAAATTATGTATATCGCAATACAATGAATTTTGATGGAGTTGAATACATGCCCTTTTTAATAGAGATGTCAATTAAATCAGATAAAAATGTGAAACTGTTTATTTCGTTGATATATAAGATTGCGGTATATCCATTCATGAAGAGGCTATAATTTCATCAAGAATATCAAAGGGATCAGAGGTACACCATGGAATATATCCATGGCATGTTACGTTTAGAACTACAGGGGTATGTAACTGTTTACTAATAACCCTAGATGGAACTTATTTTTAAAATATTTTAGATTGCAAGGTTTAATTCAGCAATTAATCGATGTTTTTAAGGACGATTTAAGAAGGACATTGCACATGAGCATGTATATATACCCCCAGATGATTCGATGTAAGAATGTATAACGTTTTATACATGTATACATACCGGATATTGGGAAAAGATTTCAGGCGTCTTTTTCAGTATAATAAATAATTTATTGTAGTCAACTTTTTTAGATTTGCCATCTGTTACGTAGATAAAAGCGACCTTGGATAATGGCCACTCTCAATACTCTACATTCAAAGATACACATATTAAACTTGATGGTAAACCCGAGATCGATGACGGATGATTATGGCAACAGGCAACGTAATGATGTTGGCTAAGCCAATGAAACGTTTTTGGTTTACACATAAACGTGACGATTGGCTATTATGTTGCGGTTCATTGGTCGGTTATGAGGCTTGCCGAGTTACCGGTCGGTAATGAGGCTTGCTGACTTACCTCCCTTGGGCGGATTCCCGAGAGACGGATTTTCCGATCTGGACCGCAAACATATGTCAGATATTCGTGCATATGCTGCCTTATCATTTGATATTTAAAATGGTTTACTTGATATTTGTATGGAAATTAGTGTCATTACACCCATAACTATTTTTTTAAAATATCATATGAATTTACAACTTTAATAACATCAACGAAATGACATCATCCATTAGCACATAGTTCCATTCCAAAATGAAGTCATTTTAACGCTGTTCATTCATAATTGTATGGCATGCGACACCCCATGCCAGATGAAATTTAAGCATGAGTAAAACTCACGGAAGCGCCTGTCTGCTATGCAAGAATATATTCTCTTGGTGTGAGGCTTGTATGATGGCATGCTTTTATTCTCTTGTTGATCATAAAATTACTGTAAACGTTTTAGCTTGTTATACTCGTGCAAAAAGGCTTGGCAAATTTTTAGACAAATAAATTTATTTATTTCCGATACACCCCCTTGCTATTTTCACAACAGCAGTTGAAAATGTCAAGTGACAGATCTATTTAGTTAACTCAGTTTTGTCATTATATTATGTCTTTTTGGCATATTATCTCTTTTAGTCATGACGATTAAATGCTGAGTCAATTTAGAGGCGTGAAAGATGTTCTAGTTTTCCTTATTCATCATGTAACTCATATATATTTTCCCAAAATGCTTTCGAGGAATTCCTCCGTTTTAAGAATTTTTAAATTGACACCAAAATTATAAAAAGCATACACAAGAATGCCGATTTGAACTAATTTTGGTACAAATAAATGTCATATAAGAGAAGTCACTTTACCCGCGTTATCAAACAGCAAATAATGCATGCTTATTGTTACGTATTTCCCTAGATAGCACAACATAAAGTCATGCAACATTATTGTTAAAAAATGAAATCAATACGAAACTTAATTGACTAAAAATTTAAATAGTTTTTACATTTCAAGGAGGCAATATATAGGAAACAAGCATATTGTGGTGGTACCTTGATATCCCAGCGATACGTCATAACTGCTGCTAGCTGTATCATCGACTTTAATGCAGCATTTCGTGTTCCTTTTTCGGCAGAAAATGTGGAAATTTTAATGGGTAAAATGTATTTTGTTATATCATTCAAGTGAAAGAAAGAAAATGAAGCATATTGAAGTTGTACATACTGGTCACAAACAATTTCTTTCTTTCATACAAAATAAAATTTATAGTTTTTTTTCAAGGTGTTGTAGGTTCAAAAATCAAGTACAGCTGGACCATCTTGTTCAGTACTTGTGAGCTAATGGATTACAGAAATATATTTCTAAATAATTATTGAACATAAAGCATATATTTTCACAACATTAAATATAAATATAGATTAGGGATAATATTTGATATTTCAATATATTGAAAATATGTTATACTACAGATATATGTTTCATACGTGAGAAAAAAAACCAACATTTAATGAACATTTGAATGAATGAATTCAGGCACAACAGATTGTACAGGAACTCAGAATGATGGGATAAGAAGAACAGTACAAAGTTTCACGATTCATCCAGATTACGAAGACAGAGGAGTTTATGATAATGACATAGCATTGATAGAACTGGACAGTCCGGTTGAATACAACGATAATATACGTCCTATATGTGTTGAACCGGCGGAATACAATGACAGGGTGTTTCTAGGTGGCTCCTTTGGTCGCGTGTTTGGGAAAGTCGCTGGCTGCGGTGCAATAACGTCAAGAGGCAGATTGATGCCGAAGAGACTGAGGGTAATTATTTAAGATATGAATACTTAGATTCAAAGAGTAAGATTTTTGTCCGCTATTGTCGAATACTGGTTAGTGATACTTATTTAGAATGTATTAATGTATTAAAATGATTTATATAAGCAGAAAAAGAGGGGTTCAGTGACCCTTACAGTCAGTTCAAAGGCAAGATGTTATATTGTTACATTGTTCATGTATTAAATATAAAGACGTTTTTGATCACAGAAAAGGTTATGATATTTTTTCCAAGATTTAAGGGATCAAATTACCGTTTTTAATCTTATCAGGAGCATTAAAAATAATTCTTGGTGAATATTATGAATTCAAATAGTTTCGAAAATTCTAGCTTTATGTAAAAATATAATGTTTTACTTAATCAATATACTAGTATAACATTGCATTAACATTATACCAATAAAAAATAACGTCACAGCAATTTCTTTTATGAAAAATGCTCATTAATGTATACCTTATACATGCTCTTATCATATTAATTTTACAAAAAGGTGGTGTGGGTAAGTGATAAACAGACTAACGTGAGATATTCAGGTGGGAGTGCGTATATGTATAGAAATTGCAACAACTCAATATGTCAATGAGAACAATGCATATTTATGTACCGCACATGTCAAAAACAATTGCTTATTAAATTTTAACATATTAATTTTCGAACGGGTTGAAGATCGGATTATATCGATTAGGTAACGGAACTCAGCAACCAAGTACTACAGTGCTAATTACAATTGCGTTCATATCAAAACAAAACCGTTCCTTGCATTAAAAAGAGAGCTGAAGCTAAAGCTATCATAGAAACACAAATCTTATGTGTATGTGCCAATGTCAAAATGTAATTTCAAAAACATCAACAATTACACAGTAATATATCAAATGATGATTGAAATTACTTACTTCTTTATATTTTAATTTGAATTTTAAAGGATTTTTTTATTAGTTAAAGTCTTGTTTTTCATATGCTTTAGTTTAATGCATTTTATAACAGAGAAACATGTCTTGAATAAATGGGCAACGAACGCCATAGACTCACTGACACAATGCTTTGTGCTCGGGTTGCGTCCACTGAAAGTCGCAATTCCTTGTTGATCTTGTGTTTCATATTTTTTAGTTAAATGCATTTTATATCATTTACCTATTGAAAATTATAGGATGTATATATTCCGTATGTAGATAGAGAAACATGTCTTAAATCAATGGGCGACAAACGCAATAGACTCACTGACACAATGTTTTGGGCTGGGGTGGGGTTTTGTTCATTGAAAGTCGCCTTACCTTGTTGATCTTGTTTTTTTTTATATTTTTTAGTAAAGTTATTTAAAACTTTTACCTAATTTATATTATAGGATGTATATATTCCGTATGTGGACAGAGAAACGTGTCTTGAATCAATGGGCAACAATCGCAATAGACTCACTGACACAATGTTTTGTGCGGGGAGAAATGTAAGTATTATAGATTTGCAAGACTTGGTTTCATAACATCGAACATTCTCTTACGTTGAGAACTTCTGTTTTGCTTTGAATAATTAGAATTGTTAGACAATAGATGGAACAGGGTAAAGTGTGTATAAGACACATTCTGTTTTTAATCTGATAGCCTAGTAATGTTTAACATTAATTATATTCATTTCTCAAATCACTCATTAACATTTTGGATAAATAAAATACACACGCGCAAACAAAAAATAACGATTTAATCTGGCATATGAACCAAAATTTGTCGATATTTTCTATTTCTTTGCAAAATATAGAATATAAGCACAATGACGTTAATGTATTTTAATGTTTAACGAAAGTTTAGCTGCCATGGCAAACATTCTTTAATTTATCATAATAACCCATCTTCTTAAAAGAGACACAGGAAAAACTTTTTGTTTCTTCTAACTGAATTTTCAATCAGATATTCTATTAATGTCCTCTAAATGAACACACTTAGCAGTTCTTGGTGCAAAGATTTTCTCCTATTGAAGTTGTCGGCTTAAGTAATGCTAAATTTCGCAGTGAACCATTAGAACGGAACAATACCCATCAAGTCAAAGACCTACATGTGTTTTTTACTTAAACTATATTCCAAGTTTGTTCTTGTAACCTCCAATGCTTATTATTTTAATGCAATTTGCTTTAACATAATTTGGTGATTCTGTTTACTTTTAAATTAAATTTAACTAGCAAACATTACATTACACTTAAAAACACAAATATGCTGAAAATTATAAACAATAAACTTTCATAATTAGCGCGATTTGAGTAAATAAAATCAATAAAATATTTTTGTTTTGTCATTCACTTGTGTGTGGTTCGTTATATTTGTCAGTTTTTATTTGTTTTTCTTTCAATTAAAGATTGCTAGAACTGGGGACAGTTGCGAAGGGGACAATGGAGGCGGCTTAATCATGGCAACAAGCTCAAGATGGGTTCTTACTGGAATAAGTTCCTGGGGCAGGGGATGTGATGTGGATAAATACTACGGTGTTTACACAAACGTTGGCATGTTCTATGATTGGATAGAGAGCGTTACAAAATTTAACGAAGAGGAGGTGCAAGACTTTTTCAACCATCTTGAATAGTGAAAACATGCTGATATAAGATGAACTACAATATTACTCATTTACTATTTTATATTAACAGGAGCAATATATTATTCATTAACGTGCATGCTTTGCTTATGATGTTTTACTACGTTTAAACGTTATTTTCTGTTTCCATATGAATGAAACGAATAAAGTGTGTTTCATTATTGCTTTTTAGTTTATACAAATTTATTTGTAAAAGGTTTGAAAAGGTTTAACCCGCGCAGTCAGCAATCCATTGATTACCAGTCCGACGCGCTAACTTTTCGGCCAAGCCGCCGTGCTTTTTCTTGATTTTGTTAAACAGTTGGTGCATTATTAGATTTTAAAGAAATAAAGTTTATACGATATGAGTCAAATATACTTTTTTCAAATGCAATAATTTGTTTGAAACGTTTAATCATAATATTAAATAGTTCGCTTAACGTCTTATCATAAAGCTAAATAACATGTAATGTAGGTGTCAGGCAATTAAAGGCGAACGACAAATTTCATACGTGAAGCTATCTACAAACATTTTTATTTATTAAAATCTATAATAATCTTTTCTATTAAATTGTGTTAATTTAAAATATTTCTTCAGGTGAATGGATGTAGGATCATCTTCATGACAAAGTCCATTATGATCATAACCTATTACGTTATTTAGATTTAATTCGCAAAACCCTTCCAATTCCCGCCACTCTTATAATGTGTTTGTACTCATGTCTGTGTATATGTATTATCATACACAAGGAAAGTTTCCATGACTACTTTTTAATAATATGTTCAATATTTCAACATGTTCAAGTATATATTGCAGACCTACTTCTAGCATCATGCATGTTTTATACTGAACTAATCATTTGTCAAAATGCAAAATAGAATTTCTATAAAACGAATTTGTAATAAAAATTTAACTGAATTATAATCTTCTGACATAACAAAAATTTACTAAATAAAACAAAAAAAAAAGAAAAATTTTCCATGCGCAAGCTTAGAAATTTTACCCAACAATGATAAATATGTCTGTCATAATGACCATGTGTGTCTGTTTTATACTGTTTTGGTGACACGTTTGCTTCTGTCTCTTGTTGTTTCTCGTCTACGGTAAGTATCTTCCCTTGTCCCTAGTTTTTATTTATTTTATTCCCCCCCCCTTCCCCGTGTCTCATGTCCCCTTCCCCTGTGCCTTTTGACATTAGGGGCCTTATATTAAATCATTTATTTGTTTTGTTTTAGTTCCTTATAAGTTAATAATTATGTATTCTGATGTAGTGGTTTGCCTGCCCGTACTCTGCCTTGTGCCCTGTCCTGTTTTTCTTTGGGGTCCTCCTAGGCTCCTTGCCGCTGGCGCTTGTTGCTGGGTCGGGTGGGGGCTGCGTTCATTGAATGCCGCCTTTCCTTGTCGATCTTGTTTATCATATTTTAAACACCTATATGCGAGTCCCAAAAAGAAGATTTCAATTTCGTTCATTATATAGGCATAAGTTACCCTGAGTGGAAAGCGTGAACTTTAACTTTCACGATTTTCTTGCAATCCAGATTACATGTATAACAAAATATACAGGCACATATTATCAAATTTATAGAACATAAATAAATTTACACTTTATCACTAAATTCTAACTTTCTTATTACTGGACCGAATTTTATGAACAGTATATCAAAATGCTTGAAATGATACCAATAAATTTAATTCAATAAAATACTGAAATTAGTAATTTCACTCGAAAATAATATGTAAAAATATTATTTTGTTCAATAAATTTTAATCATGTTCTTAAAACATATTTGTAAGGTAAAGAAAAATATATGCACATTTAAAATGTTTTTGGACTTATTTAATATAAAAATTTAAAAACCATGGGTATGGGGTTTAAACAGAAATTTTCACCCCAAAAAACTACTTTTCCCCGAAGCTCGGGAAAACTGTATTTTCACGGGGAAATTTGAATTTTTCCCGGTTTCTTCAAACCCCATGTGTTTTTATTTTAACCCGAAAAATTTTTAAACTTTAATTAAAATTACGGAAAACCCAATTAACCCTAGTGAAAAATGGCCCTTTTCCCGGTATTTACATTTTTATTTTAAATTGGCTAATTGTTTTTCCAAATCTTTCTTGAGATATTAAAATATTTAAACGGGTTTGGGCCCCCGGGTTTTGCACAAAAAGAACACGTGCTTATGTTTGTGATACTGTTTGTGAGCAGTTGACCTAGCAATGAATAGAAAAGGTGTGGCTAAATGTTCCGCTACGAAAAACCGGAAAGGTCCATAACTCAACCATCCTTTCTTTGCAAAATGAAAAAAAAAACATGACCAGATTTTTATACTATTAAATAGTACTGTTACCCTGTAACAGTACAAGTGTCTTAGTCACATGGTACACTTGCTTTAACAGTAAGAATAATTCCCAGTGATCTATGGGAAATTTTCAGTACAAGTGTCTTAGTCACATGGTACATTTGCTTTAACAGTAAGAATAACTCCCAGTGATCTATGGGAAATTTTCATTACAAAAACGTGAAGGGTTATAATAACAAGAAAAATATTACTTACATTTGCATGCTAAAAAGGTGCGATCTCATACAAATTTCTGTGAAGACTTCTTACGTTTGCTGCATGAAAGGTGTAATGTTAAATGAACAAACATGTCTTATATTTCTAAACATTTTCAGGGAATGTAATAACGGTATCATAATATCCAAGGTCAGAAGAAAAAAATGATTTCAAGGAAATCAAAATATAAAAAGCAAAACAATGCACGACCAATTTACTGCTTTAAAACATAAACATTTCCACTGCACAGAACATGAAAATCGTGCAAACCCCAGTGTAATAGAGGTATAAACAATAAAACTCATTGTAAATGTAATTGTTAATGTCACAGGTTTAAGAAATTATTATTTGTTAACAAAAACTTCATTATTTGTTATCAATTGATGCAAACAGGTTTGTAAATATTTATATAAGACTATTCAAATTAAAGATAACGAACGTACAACACGCTCAACATTTATTTAACTACGTATATGTTTTGAATCGACCGATCATAATACGATATATTTAAATGAACTACTATAATGTTTGCATATATTGGCCGCTCACCTATGGTAAGATTAGGCGTAGATGCTCTACCGCAAGGTTCTCTCAAAGAAGGTGGATCGGGCTTTACCAGCATTGTTACCAGCCCGTACCTTAGAACCCACGCTATCTAATTGAAAAGTGACTTGAAAGCAAACTCATAGGCTAGGCAACGCTCCTTAAATTTTTAGGTTAATAAGATAACCCACAAGCATTCATTCAAAAGTATATAAAATACGTGAATCAAAGACCTCAGGCCCCACGGTAACGAAATGGAAAACCACTAACCACGAAAAGGGAAAGGAAACTAAAACATCCCGGGTAGGTATGTGGTTGTGCCGGGAGGTACAAGGCGCAACCTTTTCTTAAATTTTAAGCTTACAACACCAAAAGGCAACGAAACCCGGTTTTCCCAAATGTATTTTTTGGGGGCCGATCGGGTGGCTCGAAGAAAATGGTTAGCCCTTAATTTAAATTTAAAGAGTTGTTTTGATATCCCTTAACCCCGCAGATCCCCTTTGGGTTAAATTTTATGTTTTTCCCCAATTTATCGCAAGGAAACTTGGACAGAAACAAACATTGTTTAAAGACACAGCTCCGTTAATAACATTGCAAAGTAAATAACAACCAACTACCCAGACACGGAACAACCCCCCCCCCCCCTTCCCGTAACGTACCGGTGTACCAACAGAAAGAATCAAATACCGTGACTGGAACATCCCTGATTTAAATAGTAAAAATTTAAGATTTAAGAATATGAATGCTTATCGTCCATTCAATATGATACATGTGTAGATACACTTTCCACTCTCAGAATGTCTTTGTGTCGTGGACTATGCTAAGGACTTTTGATTGTGTACTGCATCGGTTTTAGTCACATCATCCATCGTACATTAGGCCAAAAGCCTACAAAATAAACTTAAAACAACAGAAATCTCGCAAAAAAAGCAACCAACATATTAATAGAAACAGTATGGCAAAAATACTAACAAAGTCGTATACGAAGGGTAGATTAAGAACCAAAGTCATAAACATAAATCATTTGGAATGTGGCGTGTGGGAAAGTTTTCCTCTGGCGAAAGTATGTTTTCAAAACAAAAGGTCATATATAAAATAGGTGCTGATTTGGAACATGCCATTCTTCTGCCATGTTGTACAGATTTCTCAATTTAGCGATGGACCCTGTTTGCAGGTGATATACTGGTAAGCAAGTTGGAGGTAAGGGATCTTACACAAAGAAGCTGTCCCTCTTGATTGCAGAATATTTCCAAAGAAAACCGGATCGGAAAGGAGTTTAAAACTGTCCTGTGGTGCCAATTCCCTGGAATTTTGGTTTAACTAAACCCGAGAAAGAGCATCGCAAATTCCATTAAACGGCCCGGGACGTGGGGTTGCCTTTAATTACAATGTTAAGATTTAGACACCTTAACGGCTAGAACACTGACCGACACATAATTGCATTGATTTCGATATTTATTTATTTTTACTAACTACTGCCATGTTAAGCTCGGCGTGTTAAATTGATTTGTTTAAAAAATTCCGAGCACAAATTATATAAGCGCAACCCAAATAGGAAATTTAATTCTAAACTGTTTTATCTGATGTAAATCGCGGGTGGTGGCCATGAGAGCACTGTCTGAATATAATTTAACATTTTCGATAGTTATCCAGAATTTGTGTCATGAAATAAAGAATATACCATTAAAATTTTTAACAACATTTCTAGATCTAAGCGAATATCTTTCTTTATCCTTATACGATGATATCATTTTTGTAAGACGCGAATTGCATTTATTAAACGGCGAATGACCTCTTAGGAGATTGCATCTTGTTTAAAGACGTTTTATTAGAATTTCTTACATCTTATACAACCTCATTAATTATGGACCTTGGAATACTGACAGTCATTTGATCAATTTAGCTCAAGCCCAAGAAAAACAAAACTTCCGACGGACCTTCAGTTTTTTTTCATGTGCTATGCGAACCCCCAATTCAGCAAAAACCTCTTCAAAATGTCTTAGCTTAACGAATGCACAGAATCTGGCGTTTTATTTCCACCTAAAAGGTCGTCTGAATAATATATTAATTTACCCGACTTCATTTCTAATTTTACACAGAATTCAAAAAACCTAGCAAATCATTCAAAAAGTAATGCAGCTTATAGATGCTCCGAAGTGAAGAGCTTTATCAAAATAATATTCTTGTGATGGATAAAAAATTATTCAAAATCGAAAGACATCACTGGTATTAATTTATTTGCATTTTTTCACGTCAGATTTAATAAGTAACAGTTAGGCCCCAATGCTTGCACAAACTTGGAGCTTCGTCAAAACTTGTGTGTTGAACAGTACAGAGTGTCGGGTCGATATAAATCATTAATTGGTACACCAGAGGGATAAGAACAAATGGTAAATCATTTTATATTCGCCGGGAGCTTTTATATTCGCCGGGAGCTTTTTAAGGAAAGCAATGGACGAATCGGGGAAATACTGGGCGTTGAGTGAATGGACCTGCTACCTGCCTGCTTTGACTTATTCATTTTTTGCGATTGAAAATATTTCTGGATAAAATGCTGTCGAGCGGTAATTTTTCTGAGTTACGCGGTACTCTTGCTCTGAAAATTGAATAGAGAACCCGTGCAATAAAACCCCCCCCCCCCCCCCCTGATTCATTTTCGTCATAAAATATACAAAAATATTTTAAACGTTTACGTTGACAGGGCGATTTCGGCTAAATTTTGAAATATTGAACTGTCTAGAAGCGACTACTATTACTGAGATTGCGGATCATTTTTGTTTGTTGACCCCTTGTGCCGCCCCTGAAGTAGTTAACAGCTGGCTTGGCGGCAAAAATCGGCTGGGGTTTTGACGATTGAAGAGTTCGTCAACAGCGAAAAATTGTTGCATTTGGAACTCTGGATGAACCCCATCACATTTGGAACAATGATGAGAAAATCTGCAATTTTGCTGGGTCGGATGGGGGCTGCGTTCATTGAATGCCGCCTTTCCTTGTCGATCTTGTTTATTATATTTTACCACGTACATGAACCTTTACTAGTCATTGCACGTGAATCTACGGGTATTAGACATAGCAGGAATTTGAGTATCCCTCACTTTATTAACAACTGGCGGTGCTGAAATTGTTCATCGTATGTGTTCTTCAGGCAGTACCACGTTGCCGTTAAGCACATTTCCTGATATTAAAGAGGTAATGAAGCATTTCATGTACTTTATAAGGATGATTTTAGAGTTATATTGATAAAAAAATGATAAATGCATTAGTCCATTTTTATATTGATAATATTTTCTCTTTACATTCCTAATTCCCACTTTCAATTTGCCCGTCGGCGTTCAATTTGAGAAAACTTCCGTTGCAAAATTAGTAAAGTTCAACGGCGCCTTTAGCAGCAGACACAAGTTTACGTATTCGCCTTTACAAATTTGTTGTATGCGATGACGGGACAAGAGCGGCTAAATCATCACTTGCTAAGCGAACCAACTCAGAAGAGTTTGGCGCATTTGGTAGCAATGAATGCAAGAATGTTTGGATTCCGGCGGTCGTGAAGACAAGTTATGGCTCTTTGAGCAGCCACACCCCAATTGAACATTTTCATTAGAAATAGACTGTTTATTTTTATTTGATGGTTTGAGGCCCAAATCTAAAATAATTTGTTTAAAGTCAATTAAATTTTACCAACCGGCGTTATCCTGCAGGGACCTGATATCTCCACACCAATTTCTTCTGTTTTCTGTCTCGAGCCACGTGCTCCTTGTCTCAAAAACAAGCTTCCTCTGCGCTGCGCTTTCGCATCCCCCCTTTAAACTTTCGAATCATTTCGTAGGCGTTCGTCAATGACCAATCTACTCTGATTCACCGCTCTTCCTGGTTCGCACCTCTTCGTATCTCGTGGCATATTTGATTGTTTTTGTATATTGCTATTGCAAAGTTTTTCTCTGTCTAAGCATGTTGAGTCGTCGATTTAGACTAGCTTACTGAGATATCTGCACAGTATTTTTAAGCTATATCATTTTTTATACTTGAGACCATTCCTCAACACCCCTATGTAACACGCGATAATTTAAACGGGAAAGAAACATATGAATGAAGCGAAATGTGTATATAAAACGGGAAAAATCACATGAATAAATGAAATGAGTTTTATACAAAATAATGCATATTATTACAAATAAATACAAAAGGTATTCGGTCGGCTATATTTAAATATCCCGCGCTAAGTCGCGGTGGTGTTTGGGATGTTTACTACATACAGGTTATCGATTTACTATTTGCAAACTTTTTCTGTCCGTCGTAGGCGATGTTTGTTTGTTTTTATTCAATTTTGCTAAAACCATCACGTGATCAATATACATGAATGTGTGAATTTAATTTTCATTAAAGTTATGCCTTTCATCGGAAATATAACAGTTTTATGTACAAATAGTTTGATAAAAAACACAATTCCAGAAATATTAAAAATAATAAAAATCATTGCAAAATAATGAATGCATATAAATTGTAAATTTGTATATGACAACTCACCCTTTACACAAAACATAATAGACTCAACAAAAACAAGCGTCTGCTTCTTTACCTAACTATGAAGTTGCATGACCATGATTTGCAAACCAAATTTAAGAGCTAAACCTATTGTAAAAATAATACTATGACCACAGCAGAGTTCGTACATGAAAATATTTATAGAGAATATTAAGAAAATAAATTAAATAATAATTGCTCATAAAATATATTAATGTTCTAAAAAAATTATAATGAAGCTAAAAAATAGGACAAAAAATGGACAATAATAAAGAGAAATAAATTATATGTTAATTACATGTATATGTTAAAGAGCTAGGTTCACTAACCATGGATTTTTGCCCAAGATTTTGGCAAAAAATAATTTGATGAAAAGTTCTTGTTTTTAGGTTTTATTTATAAGTTCAATCCTTAAACTGTTAAAAAGTTATGAATTTGTAGACATATGTTTACATTTAGTATGATTTATTTTCTATGGAAATACCCCTATTTCCAGCAAAATAAGGAAAATTCACGTATTTTTGGTGTTTTAAACGAAAATTAAAGTATCAGCACAGTCCAGCCCCAACACAATCATTACACCATTGTGTTGTAATGTATCAAAGGCTTCAACTATATCAATATAAAGTTGGGGCTTGCCTGTGCTCTATTCCAAAATAAGATTTTTATCTAATATCTAAACGTCATTTTCTGGCATTAATTTCAGTAAATGCAAACAATGGAGCATGTCGTATATTGCACTCAACATTATTAATTTTTATTCTAAGTTGTTGAAATATGATTCATAACATATATTTTAATAAATGTTTGCAGGAAAATCATTTCCAGTAAATTAAAGGCACTTTCACTAAAATTAGTACGATTATGTTTTGGTACGAGTTCGACGGTTTCCACTGTAACAGTTGTAAACAAAACTCTGGCAGGTTAAAAGAATTATATGTAAACGCTTATAAATAAATGCTGAAATTCTACTTATGCCCTAAATATTTCATTCTTAGAATTAGCAAGGTGTTGTTATGTAATTTTATTGATTCATTGAAAGAAGTTATGCTGTTCAAGCTATTTTATTGCTGAATACTTGATCTGGGTCCGGTTCTTTCGCCCTCACAAAAAAACAACAACAACATACAACTGTGGTCGTTTAACAGGTAGATAAGAAGAATTCAATTTACTTTGTGAAAATAAAATTATCGCAAGTCTCAAAACAATTTAAAGATACTGTATATAGAGTATTTAAACTTTATAATTCCACATCGTCTGCATTGATGTATATGTAAAACTACTTGTTAAATGATGTCATAGCATCTCGAAATGTGGCATTAGCTCAGTGGTAGCATGGGAGCCTCTCACCCAGGAGAATTGAGTTCAAAACCTTGCTCATGAATTCTTTTTTTTTTTTTTCTTTTTTTTTTAATTTTAATAATTAATAAAATAGATAGTGCTTTTTCAGTAAATAATATGTTATTTCATTAATGTATTTATTCCTTCAGATTTTAAGTCAGTGCTATTTCATAGTTATTAAGGTATTGAAGATTTGTTAGACATTTAATTGCTTAAAAATTCAACAAGAAGTTTCAAATCTTATTAATTTAGTATTATTCTCATTAAAAAATATTCACAAGAAATTGCCAAAGCAGGAAGTATGTTAGGAGTCAACGGACGAAATGTCTTCAGTACACTTTCCCAGGATGAGAAAAAAGCATGTTATTAAGCTCTAGCTGTTTCCAAGAATAAATAGACAGAAAGTCTTGACTTGTCCTTTTTCACAATTCAAAAGGATCCTTTTATTTTGTGCACGAAATTGCAGAGCATATATGTAAGCAGCAATAACTGCATGAATTGGATTATCTACACGAATGACAGCATTGATGTGTATAACTGCCTTTCTTTTGGCTGGTGCACACGTAGTTTGAATGTGTTCCGATGTCTCCACCGTTACATGGTATCTCGCATATGGACACCATGAGAAGTTGTGAGACTCAGTCAGGAGTGAGAAAATGGGCTGATAATCTTGCTGATCATGTAGCGGTATTTTGAAATTGATAGCCATTCAATACAGTGTGAAAGAGAATCGTTAAAAGTAACAGTAAAAGAGACAATGCTAAATTAAATTTTTGATTGTAGGCTTCCTTATGTTAAGTGTTTAATTTACACTCATTATGTAGATGTAAGGGCATATTGGAATGATATAAACCAAATCTTTACTTAGAGTTGTTTTATGTCACATAAATTATGAATGCATGTAAATAAATGTTTTATGCCCTCGAAGGATGGCATATTAAAATCGAACCGTCAGTCTGTCATTCCGTCAGTCATTCAGGCTTTATACATATAGGCAGTGGTTGTCATGTCCACTCTGATTCAGTATGCATGAAAGGATTTTAATTTTTCTTTCATATATGAAATAACCATAGATGTATGGTGTGTCGCGAACAAGACTGGTTTCTATGACTTAGGTCCAGGTCACTGTGGGAGTTCAAACTTTGTTAATTTTGATAATAATATACATATAGGCAGATATGGTCGTGTCTGCTCTGAAAATAATATGCATGAAAGGATTATAGTTTTTATTTCACATATGAAATTATCATAAATGTATGATGTGTTGCCCTTAAGACCCGTGTTCCTACGCCTTAGTTTAAGGTCACTGCTGGGGTTTAAACTTTTTCAATATCTATGTTATATACATATAAATGGTGGTTGTTGTGTCCGCTCTGTAACTTCCGTATATACATGAAAGTTTCAATTTTTATTTAAAAATATAAAGTCACCATAGATGGACAATGTGTTGTGAACAAGACCTAGGTTTCTTTGTATAACTTATAGTTCACTGCTGGGGTTCAAACTTTGTCAATTTTTACCACCACATTTAACATGACTGTAATAGTTGGTTTAGAACTAGACTCCTTCAGGGGCATTTGTCACGTTCTGTGACAGCTCTTGTTTTTTCTCAGTTCTCATATCGTCATGGATCATTACATTATTGTAATAAAAATGTCTGATTTCCATAATTATAAATAACACAAATCGTTTTCTGGATTTGGCTGTATCATAATTCATAAAAGAAAATAGTATCGAATTTGCAGTTCAGTATCAAATATTACGTATACTCCGAAAGAGCATACAGTCAAACATTATTTTTACTTGACAAAAAAATTCTAACGTACTTTTATATCTATAAATTTACTTAATTTAGGCGGACTTTGTCCCTATACATCGGAATAAGTCAACAACTCCTAGTATTTACATTATACTATTTGCTTACATGTATATAGTTACTCAGTGTAAGTTTAGTTAGGTTAGACAGAAATACCTATCTGTTTTGTGTTATTATAATATAATAATAATAATAATAATAATAATAATAATAATGATAATAATAATTATCATTATTATTATTATTATTATGTTCAACGTCCTTGTCTAAAGACTGACTAAAAAGGCCGTTAAAATTGCGATTGATTCTATACACCCTTATTTTAAGCGTAATGTAAGAAGTAGATGACAAGCAAAATAAACATTTATTATTAAAAAATGAACAAACTTACAGTATTTATAAAAGTAAAAATAAATACATTTAGTTACGCGAAAAATAATATGCATGCACATTTTTATTTCTAAATATCCGAATTTGGAATATCCGAAACAAGCTCCATTTATCTTTTATATTAGTTTTGTGACACAATAGTCTAATTTTAACTAAACTATAATTTTGTTTACAATATATAAGAAATATATTGCTATCTTTATGAGTTTAATTCAGTCAAACACACAAATTTATTAGTCTTGTATGAAAATTGTCGTCAAATTTGTGATTTAATTGACTTAAGCAGGTGCTCTAATTATGACATCATTATGTCGTCATAGTAACCAGAAATGCCTAATAAATGTCTATTTTGAAAATGTAACACATTGTACTATACACCTTTAGGTTTTTATCAATATCTAAGATGGGGCCATTTTTGGTGCTTAGTGAACCTTGCTCTTTATATTCTAAAACATATATTTTTGAGGTTAAAAATATATATGGACGATGATGAGAATTATAGACAAGTCAAATTAAGTTTGTAATAGCCAATGTCATTGGTTTGTACATTCCAATATGGCAGCTCGTAGGAAAAGACGGAAAAGGCATAGCATGAGTGTACACTTAGCATATTAAGCATCGCCTTTAAAGCACGAATTTCTGATAAAGCGTTATCATCCTGATTATAATAGACTACAGTGCAGTGGAAATGATCAGTGTCACTGTGAATGTCACTGGTAAATAGTTCATATGCTTAATTTAATCCTCCTTATCAATATATACGTATATGAAATAAATTTTAAAGTCTTCAGGACATACATTTGTATAATAAATGCTTTTCATTTATATTCCTAATAATTTAATCACCATATGAACCTATGTGAGGTAATCACGTAAGATAACTAAAGAATCATCTCAAAATACATATACTCTTGTTTATGTGACATATATATGAGGAATTACCATGTACCAAGGGATCATCTACATGAACAAATTTTTGCAAGCACATATTCGTATAATACGCAACAAACTGGTTTGATTGCACAATGGGAATCAAACAGGGATGCAATTTTTCACCGTTGATTTTTTATGTATTTTCAA